>NW_019154099.1:57004028-57066893 GCF_002288905.1 Enhydra lutris kenyoni
CTTGCTTTTCTTTGCTTTTCCTTTGCTTTTCTTCTTTTCAAGAGAGATTCAGGGAATGGAGGGGGCAGAGGAAGAGGGAGGGAGAGAATCTTATGTGTCTCGATCTCACAACCCTGATATCATGACCTGAGCTGAATTCAGGAGTCAGATGCTTTCCCCAGTGTTACCCCTGTAACACTGTACTTTCAAATCCTATTCTTCCTTAGTTGCCAAAATATCCATATTTGACAAATGCGTCCTTTAGTCATCTTCATTCCTTCCCCATTCACTTGCTTCTGATTGTTTTCTCCCTTTTGTTTAGTTTCTTCAAGTGGAACTTCTATTTCCTTGAGTGGACTTGTCAAGAATGTCCAAAATCACTTTTTCCCCATTCTAACATAATTTCACATTTAAGTTCGTTTCTCAAATGATCTTCTTTGCAATCACGTTTCGTTTCTTTCCTGTTCTAGCTAGGATTCCCGATGGACAATGTCAGGTTGCACAGTTGATTGCCCATTGACTATGGACCAAAGGGTCGCCGCATTGTCCACCGTGATACTCCCTGGAATGGTTGAAACCAGTAATTTTATTCAGAGCCATAAGAACAGTGTACTATTTGTATTAAAATGTCGTCAGTGTAAGTGAATATGCATTCCAGAAAGTCTTTCTTCATACTCCTTTGTATGCTTTTTCACAGGTAGGAAGTGACAACACATTTCGTTGCATCGTGATTCATGTTTTATATTTAAATTCCATAGGACAGAAAATATTCTTTGAATAGATCACCTGGGTCCAAAGAAATTCTCAAGTGTGATGGCCACTACCCACAGTATGTGGCCACACCTCACAGTTGTTCTCCTGAATTGAATAGAGTATCTTAATATCATGTTAAAAATGGTTTCTCAAATAAATGTCTAAATTAAAAGGTGTATACCATCAAACTCAATTATGAAGAAGAGAATTAATATGTTGGATTGCTATTTGAAATTAGAACTTATGGTAGATACTGATTTTTTTCAATCATATATCTGTGACCTCTTCTGGTCACTAAATCCCTTTTTTTCCTCTAGAGGAAAAATATAACAAAACCAAATACATAGGTGATAATAATCATCTATTCATATGTATATATGTGCGTATGTTTATTTACATATATCCAAATATATAATATTAAAAAATTAGTCTAGTCATTCAAAACAAGAAGTTACGAGCCCTAAAGAACACTGAAGATATACACAATTTCGTTCAAACTGTGAGAAGTGGTAATTCATACTTAGATGTCTTCAACACTTTAAAAATTGTCATCTAAGGGTCCTGCCTGTGCTCTAAAAATGTCTGTAATAGAGTTTAGTACCTCTTGTGTAATATTGTATGCATTGCATTTTGTTACACTTATTATACAAATTGAAATGAATAATAATTTGCGGTTTTACATCCCATGAATATTTTTTAGTATTCTCCAGCAGTAGTTAATATGCTAACCAACTTTACTGAAAGGCATACAGATGTGGAAGAAATCTATCTGGGGACTTTAATTATCACCTTGTCAAATTCAAATTATTATCTTGTGAGTTCATTTCCATAAAGTATTCCCTTTGCTGTTCCATGATTTAACATGTGTCTACTTTTTCTTATCTTATTTGTATCTATCTGGAGGCTCTAATCCTTTCAAAGCAGATACTTCTCTGTCAGATTGTGATCTTTACCATAAAGGATTTGGTCCATAAGTTTTGTTTGTTTGTTTGTTTAATAAAGACTTCATTTTGGCAGAAGAAAGGTCTGTAGAATGTATAAGGTAGGCTTATTATCAATAATGCCTCACACATCAGACTGAAAACTAACTTTTTACAAATAACATCCACTTCAGGGAGATACTAAAAGAGACTAATTTACCAAGACGCCATTTGAAAGATTATCACTGCGACACCGTAGGTTACTGTAGGATCTGGAAGATTTGCAGGAGCTAGAAGATTAAGCAATAGCTGGGTTTAGTAATTTATGCTGAGACCTATCTTTTGTGGGGGAGTGAGAGTAGAGGCAAAAACAACAAAATACAGGTTTCTCTTCCCTATTGGGAGTTAGTGCATTTCTAGACTGGGTTAGGGTGTGGGTAGGGGTGGAGAGAATGAAAGGTCAAGTTTTATCAGAGAGAAAAAACTTTAGCTCATTCCACTTATTATTCATAAAGGGTCAGAACTCAGGACAGTGGTTTACTCAATTCATTAAGTTGATTTATCTTGAATCAAATTCGAAATTTGGTTCATGTTTGAAAATGCTGGGCAGCTTCTCTAGTAAGATGGATGAAAAATAATGTCTTGTTTTGACTTTCACATAATTTTGAAAGCTTTCACTGGAAAGATTTAGTGTCATCAAGTAGTACCATTAATAATTATTAAAATGTGTTAAAGTATATCTTCAAATATTTCTATAAGCTTTGCAGCTAAGAAGCTTTCTTATCACCTGTCATGGGCCCCACACCCAAAAATGCCAAATGAAGGAACTGAAACACTTTAACTAATGAGGTAGTGGCCATAAATTAGTGCCTGAGAGAGCTCTCACTCCCATAACATCCAAACCCAAAATTATACCTTACTTCCAAGGGTTTATAACTGGAGCTGATTTCCTCAGGTAAGAGCACGTATCAGGATGAGGGTTTAACATCGTGTATTAGAGAGAAGGGCAGGCAAAGTCTGTTGCATCGAGGAAAACATCTCATCCCTCTGAAGAGAGCTCCTTAAAAAGAATGCAGAAGAAAAGCCAGGAAGACTTCGCTTAAAAACAAGCAAGTCAGGCAGTAGTAACCAAGACCGTAAGCCAGACAAAATTCAATCTAATTATCTCCCTCAAAAAGGACTTTGCCATTAGCACGTCCATTTACCCAGAAATCTTCAATGGTCATCCATAGATACTCACTTCCGAAATGTATCTGGAGACTATCCAAGTTCAACGTGATAAATCAAAGTAATCCAAAATACTCTTTAAATAAACAGGATGGGGGCACCTGGGTGGCTCAGTGGGTTAAGCAGCTGCCTTCAGCTCAGGTCGTGATCCCAGGATCCTGGGATCCAGCCCCGGGTTGGGTTCCCTGTTCAGTGGGGAGTCTGCTTCTCTCTCTCCTGCTCCCCCTGTTTGTGCTCTCTCTCTGTCAAATAAATAAATCTTATGTAACACAATAAAAACAAACAAACAAATAAATAAATAAATAAACAAATACAAATTTAAAAAATCAGATCTTAAGAAATAAATAGAAACAAATAATTAAACAGGATAATCAATAAAAATAGAAATCTAGTATTACTTAGGTATTTTTGCCAAAACTAGCATAGTCTCTTGTCCATGGTCTTTAATCAGGCAGAAATATGTAAATTTCCACCACCTATCACATGCTTATTCATACAATATTTCCTCATTTTATAAGTATCTTGAGTGGCATTTTCTCTCCTTCCTTCTTAAGGGGTTGTCTGATTCTCTCAAATACAGTTGGATTAGTTGCCATGCATTTTTTTTTTTTCTTTCCAGGCTGTCTTGCCATTAATGAACTCCCTCAGACCTCAAGAGGAGAAAAAGCTAGTGTTGTCACCATGGTTGCAAAGGCCACTATTCTAATAAGTACACAACTTCTCTACAAAGTTGTATCTATCAGACAGATCCTGTTTCAGATTTTAAAAAACAAAATAATAATGCTGTCTTCTCAGCTGAAAGCAAACCAACCCGAGGCCACCACAGTGAACAGATTTGTTGTTGTTGTTGTTGTTTCAAAAGGTATAATTCATATGAATTTGGGAGACAGATCTCTCCATCTCATTTTCCTGTGCAGAGTTCTGGGTATCTCGGGAATCAAATTCCCTTTAAAGAATCCTGTGATTCTGGGGCGCCTGGGTGACTCAGTGGGTTAAAGCTTCTGCCTTTGGCTCGGGTCATGATCTCAGGGTCCTGGGATCGAGCCCCGCATCGGGCTCTCTGTTCCGCGGGGAGCCTGCTTCCTCCTCTCTCTCTGCCTGCCTCTCTGCCTACTTGTGATTTCTCTCTGTCAAATAAATAAAAAATCTTTAAAAAAAAAAAAAAAAAGAATCCTGTGATTCCAACTCCTTTTCTCTCTCCTCATTGTATTCTCTTTTCCTTTCTTCTAAATTTCCTGGACCCTCACTTAATTCCTCCATGATAACTCCTCGGTTCCCAAGGGTGAAACCATGGCCCCACGGTCCTGCAATGTGTTAGATGTAGTGAATGAACCACTGGCGAAATACAAACAAACAGAAGAGGTAGATAGGCCTGCAATCCAAAACTGTCAGAAAGAAACCAGGAGGGGGGTGAAAATGGCTCATGCCACAGTGCATTTGCACATAACACTTTCTGACATTATGAGCAATCAGAATTAGTTTAAACCTATTCTTACATGTTTATAAGAAACTTTGAAACATTGTTTTTTTCCCCCGTGTGAAATGTAGAGGAAACAATGCCAAGCCAGTGAGCAGGGTTTCGAGCTGGAGCAGATGGGGAACCCAGGAAGACTCTGGAAAGCTCTTCTCATGAGAGGAGTTGACATGAGGCTTAAACTTCTGAAGTTGCTGCAAATTTCCCACAGCAAAGCGGGGCCAAAGGGGGTGAGGGTGAAGAGTGTGATTTCCTTAATTTAATTTAGCCTTGATAGGCATTTGAGATATTTATCTTTAACTACATCCGAGACTAATAATTACAACAAATACAAGCATATACAGCTGAGATAAATAAAACAGCTGTGAACGCATCTGAACGTGCGGAAATAATAGAGCTGTCACCTGTGTCTATTTCAAATTAAAGCTCTGCTAAATGCAGTCCTTTGTAATTCTGCGCCAAGTGGTACTTTCAGGGCACATGTTGGAGAGACAGCAGTGAAATGTTTAATCTACATTCTGAGTACTGATAATTTGTACTTTGCCTCGTTCCTCCGTGCCTCTGTGGTAAAGAGAACCATTGACTTCTGCCAACTGACAAGCAATCGAGCATAAAATACTAGTAGCAGACATACTCATGGAGTAATTCCTGCTAATTCCTACCCCAGGGCTCTTTCTATAAGGAAGCCATTGATTTGGACTTGTTTGGGTGGATTTTCCAAAGTGATCCCTTTAAAGGCAAGTTTATATTCTAGACTATCTCAGGTAAAGAACCTAAATTCAATTGCATGGGTTTGGTTCAATGAATCAGACTTCTCAAGCTTTCCAAGCAGAAATTTTGCCTTGGGATTTGTTTTGTTTAAGGTAGTTTAAGACCAATGGAGGACAGAAGAAGCATAATTTTTTTTTTCCCTCAGTTCTAATTTATGACCTAAGAATAATTTTAAATGAAGTGTATATGAAGATAACTCTAGGTAGTAAATATAACTAACAGTATTTTTACATTTTATGCTTTAAAGGGAAAAAAATCAATCCAAGCGCAAATATTATGAGCCATTCAGTATTTGCACAATTCTGGAGAAGCACTCCAAGGGATATTTGAAAGAAAAACAGCAAGGCTCTAGTAAAAAAGCAAAGACTAAAATAAATAACATTAACTGAGTGGAAAAAACAACAAAACACCATATTCATCCTTATGTGCCTCTGGGATATAAACAAATGCTCCAATTAAAAAAATTTAAGGAGGAGGTTTAAGTTTTGCAGTCTTTCATAAATTCTCCATTTTCCCCCTTCACACCTACAAGAGGAGAACCAAAGGCTTGCTTCCGGCCATCGCCATGGCTAGGTGAGCTCAGGACGGAAGGGCACAGGATAAATGGTGTCAGGCCAAAGACAGTGAATGAGGAGTAGAGAGCAAGGGCCATGAAAACACCACAGTGTTTCTCTCAAGTGTGACATTACGGAGTCACTTGAACTAACCGTGGCCATTGTTTCATGAGTCCTGAGGCATGTGCCAGGCAGGAAGAGAAGTGTTTATTCATTCTCCACAATTATAATATGGGGTACTATTGTTTCCCCTATTGTACAAAGACGCTGAACCACATGGTCATCTCACCACTTGTCCGATGTAAAATGACGATGAGGTGGTAGCACCTGAATGTCAAGCTTCCAGGTAATCTGACTCCTGCTACCACATCTAAGCATTAAAATAGCCATTTTCAAAGTGTGGTCCCTGATCAGCAGCATTGGCAGCATCTGAGAACTTGTTAGAAATGGAAATTCTGGGACCTCCCCACATATCTGATTAGAAATACTGGAAGGGGAGCCTAGAAACCTTCCAAGTGATCCTGAGGCGCTGTGTAATTTGATAACTGCCTTTGATTTCATCGCCACCAAATACAGTGTAAGCAAACCGGTGATTTTGTAAGTGTTCACTCAACCAATGGAAATGGCTTTTCATGAAATGGCATACCACAGGGACTGGGCTTATTTGCCAGTTAGGATGATTTTTATCCCAATGAATTAGTGGTGATCATAATTGCTTTGTAGGGACATGGTGCATTAGAAAAGAAGGTAGCCCTTCAGAGAGCATGGATAATAACAAATAACAGACATCAAAAATACATGTTGAAAATACATTGTATTTTCTAAGTTTTTGTCATTCTGGATTAATCACATACTTCAGGATACTTGCCAACTAGCAATTAAAAAAAAATCCATTGATACAGCTTTCCTAACAAAATATTATACATGGAAAGCAGCTGAAAAATAACCCCAGTGTTTATCAGGTATAGATCTGCCCAACTGACTGAGTATTTTAGGAATTAGGAGGCAAGGTGACTTTTCAGAAGAAAAGACAGAGACACAAAAACCTTGATTTATGACTTTATCAAATAAAATTATGTGATGATTTATGTACCTCCTATCCATAATGGTTATTTTCATGCCAGTATGACTAAGCTATGTGCCCAGTTGTTGGGTCAAAACTAGAGCAGATGTTGCTGTGAAGGTTATTTTGTAGATGCGATAAATAACTACAGTCAGTTGTCTTTACTTAAAGGACACTCCCCTCCATCATGTTGTGGGCCACATCTAATCAGCTGAAGACTTAAGAGCAAATCTGAGGTCTCCCAGAGAAGAAGGAATTCTACCTCAAGATAGTGCCCTCAAAATCCTGCCTGAGTTTCCATTTTGCTGGCCTGTCCTGTGCATTTTGAACTTACTAGTACTCACTCATCACGTGAGCCAGTCCTTCGAATGTATCTCTCCCTCTTTCCCTCCCTCTTCCTCCCTCTCTCTGATTCTATTCCTCTGGAGAGAACTAACTGGTATACTCTCCAAGCTGAAAACCCCTTTTGGATGATGACTGGTTCTGGTTTAGTCAGTTTTGAGTCTTACTGCCCAGCACAGCCCCTAGAACCCCAACCATCAGATGTTGATTGTTTCTGTGAGTTGCTGTACTCATACATGGTGGTGATCTGAAAGAAGCACTTTCTGACGCTGGGAAAATACCTGGATTTGAATCCAGAATTCACCCTGGCCTCACAGAAGTGAGATAGGTTGGGTTAAATAAACATCAGGAAGACTGTCAGGAGCACCATAGCCAACCTCAATTCTTGACACCAGGTCTTCATGCTGTCATATTATTAGTCCTAACACTGAGGACCAGGAACAATATCCCAATGTCTTTAGATGCAATGTTCTATATCCTGATAACTACCTAATTCAGTACATACTGTTTTCCTTGGTTATTAAATGAGGACCAAATAGCAAGATTAGACAATTTCCCTGATTTCCCACTGGAATGGAATTTAAAACCATGACTTTCTAATTCCCAATGTTCTTTTTCTCTGCCTCCAAGAGATAGATCCATCATTTTGAACCTTCTTGGGCATCTCATCCACACCCATTCCTGAGCGGCCAGCTGTGTGGTCTGACCCATGATTCTGGTTCTGCTGCTCAGAGGAGACAGAGGGATGCAGGGGAAATAATGTTCAAGTTCTGATGGTGAAGACAACTCAGACCCTCTCCTAATTCACCTCACTAATTGGATTCACATGTGCGTTTAGACTTCTAGACACTAGTTTTTTTCAAATGTGTTTAAAATATGCAAATGGCCTTTCAAAGTGTGGGTTCAAATCTTTAAGATTCATATGTTCATAATTGATACATATCATTTGTGAGAAAGGCAAGAGATAAATAACATTAAATGTGTGTGCTTGGGTGCATAGAATACATTTTTTTAATGCAGTCTTAAAATTAAATATGATATAAGCAAGGAATAAAATAATTTTCATGTCTTTAGAATAAGCACCATAGAGAATTGCTCTGTAAAAAGTTTTTGGTTTTGTTTTCTTTTTACATTCTTCTTGAGTAGCTATGGAGCTATTATACTAGTCGAGGATAGATCTCTTTTCTTTCTTTCTTTCTTTTAATTGAGACATCTCTTTGGAAAAAAATATATTTAATTAACACTAATTTTATTAAGATTCTCAGGAAAGCCGTGTAACATAATGAACCACTTTTTTAGATAGAATAAGTGAGTTCCGGGTCTAAGTGAGTCCAGCTCAACTGTTCACAAATGTAGTTTCCTTTGTCCTGTTAGTGTCTCTGCCTTGCTTCTACATAGATAAAACAAGAGTAACACATCCAGCCCACAACTCTGCTTAGAGCCCTTGGTCCCACGCTTTGTCACTCCTAAGACAGCTCTCAGGTGATTTAAAAACAGCAAAACAGAATCTCTGAGGATGGGATCCAGGTATTAGTGTGTGTTTATCTATATCTATATCTATATCTATATCTATATCTATATCTATCTATATATGTATTTTTTTTCCTCTTCACTTCTTCTCAAACTTGGATGCACCCTGGAATCTCTCATAATTTACTTAAAGCCTTTGCTGTGGGAGCACAGTGTGAAGACCTCTGATGAGAACAGTATTTCTCAAGCTTCAGGGAGCTTTAGAATCATGGAGGGTTTTGTTAAGATACAGATTTTGATGTATCAGGTCTATGGGGGGCCTGAGACTGTGTGTTGCTAACAGTCTCTCATGTGCTGCTGCTGGTTCGAAGCGCACACTTCAGAGCATCGAGGGTGAAGACAGGAACCTAGCTACAGAAGGGCAGACATACCAATCTCTCGTCCTCCACCAGCCACCTCCATCCACACACTCTGCCGTGTGTGCTGGGCCAACACTGCTACCTTCTATCTGTACCATGCTGTAGAGAAGTCTGGAAACATCTAGTTTAGGTGTTTAAGTATACAACCATATTTCAACTGTTACTAGCACATAGTAGCTGTTCAATAAATATTCATCCAAATAAATTGAAAACTGTCTGCCTTCAAAAGGGAACTATAGTAATTGCCTCATTCTTTGAATGAGACTGAAGAAAACGCAGTTGGCCTGCCCCCCACCACAATGGATTCCACACTTGACGAGTAATTAGGTTGTCCTTAAAGAATGGTGGCACAGGGGAGGAGGAGGGCAGCACCTTCCTTTTTTTTGGTGTCTTCATACCCTATGTGACTCTGCAACTCCTGAGGATGTAGGGGTTCTCTGGAAATACCATAAAATTATGTTCTTTATTAGAACCGCTTAATATAAGATCTCTATTATCAGGACAAACTCCCAAATCAATTCTGACAGTTACATCTGCAATGGCGGCTTCCAGTGTGTGTGTGTGTGTGGTGGGGGGTAGATCCTGAGACTTCCCCAGGGGGATTTCAGGAGGAATATCCCAAGTAATCATGAGGTTTGCAGCTCTACCACTAATCAACACTGTGTCCTGAGATAAATTACATAATTTGTTGAGTTCTCAATTACCCCATTTGTAAAGTGAAAGTAATATCTTCCCTGAATAATTCACAGGAAGAATATAGAGGGAAAAACAGATATAGTAAGTCTGAAAATTAGAGAGCTGCATAATAACACATCACCACTGTGATCATTTATATTATTTATACTCAAACAGAATGGAGGCAGCATGCTATTTATATTGGTTTCTTCGGGCTGCTAAATATATTCCTAGGATTATTCTGCATCAGAATTACTGTTCCAAAATAAATAAAGGTCGCACTTTAGGTTACTTCTCACTCATAATCGTGAAGAAATATCTTTAAAACTAAGGGTTTTTTTAATTAACTTTGCTCATTATAAATGCTAACATTATTTGAGAGAATAAGCAGATCGTGAGGATGGTAGCATAAAGTTCTCCACTGTAGTTCCAGAACACTTGAATGCCTCATGTTAACGCAGCCAAGTTATAGACAGTCATGTCTGTTCAAATTAGACAAACCTATAGGAACTAATTAATTTAAAAGATACATATGAGTCACAGTTCCAGAAAATTCCTACACTGATTTTAAATTTAGATGAGGATGGTAAGAATTAATTTTATTATAATTAACTAGATTAATTTCTTAAACTTTTGGGGAGTAGCAGGGATACAATGTCTTTATTTCTCTTCTGTTAAGTATTTTTTACATATTAATACATCTTTCCAAGTTGAAATAGATGCATTTTTTTGTAAATGTTGCAATGGCTTCATCATCACATGTTGTCTTTTTTGGTATACATTTTGTCACTTATGTGTCTGTGCTCACACCGTGACTCTAATGATATGCTATACTGGGAAGTTTGCAGTGGCTTATAATTTTGATCAATAAAATTTTGATCATCAAATTAAAAAAAAAAGAGGGGGGATTCTTTACAAATAAAAGTTCTACTGTTTCTTTGAGCTTCATGGATCTAGATACTTCACATAAGTGGGATCATGAAGTATTTGTCCTTCCATGATGGTCTTATTTAAGTTAGTAAAGTGTCCTCCAGGTTCGTCTATACCGAGGTTGGGGAGGAATTGGGGAGATGCTGTTCAATGGGTATAAGTTTCTGTTACATAAGATGAGTAAGGTCTAGAGACCTGCTGGACAAATGTATCTCTATATTTAATAATAGGACATGGTTCACTTAAAAATGTGTTGGGCTACTAGGTGGTTCAGTCAGTTAAGCATTTGACCTTTGATTTTGGCTCAGATCATGATCTCGGAGTGATGAGATCGAGTTCTACATCAGGCTCTATGATGGGTGTAGAGCCTACTTAAGAGTCTCCCTCCCTCTCCCTCAGCCCCTCTCCCCAACTTACATGCACTCTCTCGGTCCCCTTCTTAAAAAAAAAAAAAGTGTTGGGTGCCTGGGTGACTCAGTTGGTAAAATCTCTGCCTTTCCTCAGGTCATGATCCTGGGGTCTTGGAATCAAGTCCCACATCAGGTTCCCAACTCAGCAGGGACTCTGCTTCTCCCTGTTCCTCTGCCCCTCCCTTGCTCATACACACTGTCCCTCAGATAAATAAATAAAATCTTTTAAAAAATGTGTTAAAAGGGGAGCTCTCATATTAAATGTTCTTACTACAAATAACATCAAAATTCTCTTGGGATTTTTTCATTTCCATAATGAAAGTCTTTGGAAGTTGACTCAGCTGAGTTAAGTCGACTCAGCTGAGAATTCTCAGGAGTCCTGACTCTGGAGGCTCAGTAAACATCACTGAGAAAGGCCTGAATGATGGTCAGACAGACACCGTAAAATGCAGGCTGAGGAACTGCCCCCTGAAGCAAGACACACTAGAAATGAAGTAGCAGCTGGAATGTCCAGGAGTATGGAAAAGACAGGAGGATATATCTGATAGACCAAACTCATTTCTTTTCTTGAGAAAGCATTTCCTTTGACGAAGGTGACCCCAGGGCTTCAGCTCTCCGCTGTGACACTCTCGTCTTTCATCTGAGCCACCGCAGGTCTTCGGCATATAAGCTAAGAACCACCCCCACCCTCCCCCCACCATCTCCGCTGATGGGAAGAAAAATCTCTACTGTACCTCCCAGCATTGGAACCCCTCCCTCCCATGAGTGACACCCCACTAGGGCTGTGCGTGCATCCCGGGCTCTGCCAATCAGCTGCCCACAAGCTTGCAATGAGGGGAGACCCGACAACCAAGTTTCCCTGCAGGCGGCAGATGCCAGGCGGGAGCAGCAGCCGTGGCCCATCAGGGGCTCAACAGGTATCCTCACCGCCCTGAAGTTTGTGTTTGGTTGGTTCTTTCCCTTGGTCTTCAGGTCTGTCCTGTGCAGAATCTGTCTGTCTGAGAAATTCCCTAATACCCTCTGAATGAAAATATATTCCCACTAAAACTGCCCAGAGACAGTTTCTAAAACCGTTTGTGGTTTTGATGTTTGTTAACAGCATAATGTTAGACCTAAAATTGTTCCTCAAGAAACCATAGGAGGTGGAGGTGGGGGTGCCTTTCAGTAGATCTTGGGGTCCTAGAGCAGGTGCACAAGTCAAATGGAATGTTTCTATTTTCGTGGATCCAAGGAAGAATATGTTTGCGTTTTCGGCGAGCTCCCACAGACATGGAGCGATCCCTGTGGTTCCTCTTCGCACCCGATGTCAGGCACAGCCCCTGACACATAGTAATAGGTCATTAAATGTTAGCTACGAGTATCTGCAAATAATCTAAACTTTGCATATTTGTACCTGCAAAGCTTCCGCGGAGGTGTGTAAACCCTGAAGCTTCAGTTTTATGCCTTTCTCTTGCTTCCCAAACTAAGTTCCTGCAATTATAATTCTTGATCCTTTGACAAATATCCAGATTTACATCTCCAATATCTGTTTGTTTTTGTTTTTTTTCTTTTTTCTTAAGACCGAACATGTTGTCTCAAGTGGCTTTAGCAGGGCTCTCTTTTTGACTGACAACTGGTACCTGAGTTGAGGAGCCGAGGGGTGACAGGGTATAATCTTCCCGTCCCTGTGGGAAAAATGTAATTAAAACAAAGCAAGAATGCTGTTCGTAATGACAAGTAACTGAAACAGTAATAAGTGTTCCTTCTTATCTCTCAGGTAGGCTGGGGATGGGTAATATAAGAAGTATAATAATATATACTATAAACAATATAAAGCACTTTGCAAATATAAAATGGAAGAAAAATTTTAAATTCTAACGATAGTTTCAGTTGCCTTAGATTCCATAGGGGATCATTTTATTTCTGTTTCAATAATTTCAGGAGTTTCCTGCAGCTTCTCTCCCTTGATGCACACCAACATTGATAGGAGTCCTGTGATTAATTCCAAACAACATAATGTGATTTTTTTCTATAATTCCAGATTTCTATGTCCCATGAGGGAACGGTTGGCGAGTGATGTTTCCATGTGCAAGCTTTGCTTTATTTGCATGTTCCTGATATCTTAAACTTCCCTTAAAAGTAAACCTGGAAGGTGGCAACTTTCAAAGACATTCACATAGAAAGTTCCAGTTCCTTTCAAGTTCCTCTCTTTTTAGAAGTTTCCCAGTGGTCAAAGAGATAAGTACTCTGCCAGAAGCAAAGCTGTGGGAGTAAAGGCAGGGGCAAAGGCCACTCAGATACCTTATCCCATGATCCTCCCATGGTTCGAGCTCACCAAGGAGAGGATGCTGACCGGCTGGGCTGGCAGTGTTTGACTGGCCTCCTTTCTCATGCAGATACTAGAAGAGAAAGGCGTGGTGTAATTTGCTAACGCATACTCGATTTATCCATTTACGTTACAGTGCAAAGTTTTCTTTTTGCCTTTCCCACTTTGTGGTTCATTTATTTAGCTTAATGTCTTCATCTGCAGAAAAATACAGAGATGTGTATTTAATCACCGAGAAGATTAAAGTCAAAACTTAAATTAAAAATGTAATTTTTTGATAATGTTTCATTGCTAAAAGTACCCTCAGCGTTCCTTTATGTGTATGGATAATTATGCGTGGTACTATGCTGTGTGTAGACACCCTGTAGTCTCAATTAAACATTATAACTACTTAATGAAAGGCAACAGGGATTTTTGCAGTTAGTAATTATAACCATAACCTGGAATTGAAACTCTCAATTCACCCTCAGACTGCTTAATAAGTTAGAAAATGAAATGGTTGTGGCCATTACGTCTCTGAGAGAACTTTTCATGACAGAAGAATAATGTAGCAGGACAAGCATTTCCTATCATTGTTTTGGTAAAAGCATGCAAAGTTTGTCGTTGTTGTTGTTTTCCTACCATCATCCTTTTCCTTAGTACTGTTAACAATATGTTATCTGAGATTTTAGAATTATCAAACATTTATTATTTTTCATCCTATGTAAAATTAAAAGTGCTCCTTTTCCAATAATTCACAGGTTTTCAGGATTAAAAAGCAGATCTATTATAGAATCTTTGGTTGTTTTCTTCAAAGAAAATAAAACAATAAAGATTGTATATATATATATATATATATATATATATATATATATATATATATAGTGAGTATAAGCTTAAATTCAAGATTATGCATCTTGGAAATGAGAGGAAAAGATTAATGGTAAATTCTTATATTTTTGCTTTCCCAACAATGAACTTACAAATTTTAAGTATAGCACATCATCCTTTAATTTGAGAAAGAAAAAAAAAGGTGCCTTAAAATAGGATTTCAACAATTCTTTCTAAAACAAACTTCTTTCAAACTCATAGAATTTTATGACTGAAACAAACTAGAGCATCTGTTATCCAATCCCATATCCCATGGCTGAGCTCTTGCTACTCAATCACGGATTAAGATGCTGCTTCCAGAAACTTCCAGAAACACAAAAGGAACCTGAGAGTGATACACGTTTTGAAGAGAGGAACAGTTCTTTCAATATCCAATTAGTGGTTTAATTAATAGAGCCTAGGGGATGTGAGCACATACCTATGCATATGTAGGTCTGTGTGTGTACGTGTGTTTACCTTCTGTATGGGATCAAGTTTAACTATGGGTGTGCACTCTGTGTCACTTGCAGGAAAGGATCGACTTTACTTTCAGTTCACCATTATGCCAAGGATGTAGATTCCTGATGGTTCTAGCCCTACTGAGACCCTTTTCTAGATAGGCCCCCACTGTTTTCAGGCCCTGGGTGTTCTGTCTTACGCTTTGCATTCTGAGAGGCCATGCAAACCAATGCAAAACAACATTTTTGGCAAATTTCCTCAAGGTCAAACCTACTTTAGAATTTTACTTCCCTTTCTAGGTTTCTTTCTCTACTTAGTTGTCAAGTGAGAATTCTTTTTTTCTTGTCCCTTGATTCATGTATGAAACATATATTTTCCATGACATTCAGGCTTTTTCTTGGTGGAATGATCAGTGAAATTCCTTGTCTTCCATATTGCCAGAAGTGGAAAATTGTCCGGAGAAGATTTAAATGCAGAGAAATTTAATGAAAACTTGCAGATGGACAAATGCTTCACAAAATGTAGTCTTTGTCTGCCCAAAACCCCTCACCTACTTTCAGTTTATTATTAAAAGAAAGCAATAGATTGTTGCTATTCCCAGATCTATTTAACCAAATTGTGAACTTGCAATTTGACACAGATTTGGAAATAATTTATGTATTTATGTACTGCTTTAAAAATGTTCTGTAAGTATAGTGGATAATTGACATATGCAGGTTGTAACAGCAATAGTGCTCCAGTGAGGAGAAGCTGGTGTATAATAATGAAGTGCACTGCATAATTCTTAACAAATAAGTATCAGATTTCCATTTTATCAATTTAACAGATTTTTTTTAATGGTGGAATGCTTGGTTTTTTAATTTTTATTTTTTATGAGTTTATGTGGTTGTCTATAAATTAGAATATTCTATTTGCTTTCATTATGGGCATTCTGAACACATTCTCTATGTCCCGTTCCACTATATAGAACCCATCCTTCATGGGTGTCGGTGTTTATAGCTTGAGAAATGCTGCCTCTCCGCACTCAGGGAGTGGAAGTATTGTGATGTTCAACTTAGCTAGTTCCTGCAACATGGTCATTCATATCATCGATGGTTGATAAATGTTTACAGACTGAGTAATCTGTGTAAGTAACCTTAATTTCTGGTCCATGAATGCAGTTGGAGAAAGGAAGATTCCTATCTGGTTCAGGTTCTTTATTTCAAGCGAATGCCTACCTCCTATCAGTGCGCCTTTGCAGACGACAGCCATCACTACGACACTATGGATGGACCTACGTATATTCATGGTGACTGTTAAGAAACTAACTCAGAATAAGCTTCCTTGGAATAGCAACCTTCCGGGTATCTTTGCTTTAGAAAGAAAAACATGGGAGTGGCAGCTGAAGCTATTTACTCATGCCTTAACCAAAAATCCTCAAGAAAACACATTTATTCCAGCTTCCCACATTCGTAGCGGGCATCGTCCACACAAACATGAAGTCCCTACCAATTCCTAGTGTCCAAGTCCTGCTAAGTATTCAGCAACAGCGTGGAAAATTGAGCTCAGCTGTGCAATCTTATCCCTAATCTGCTTCTCTCCCGCCTCCTGATTTCTGTTTCCCAGAAGCCCCTCTGACTTCAGTGTACCCCACATTCCACCTCCAGTCCTCCACCCCAAGGAGGTCAGAAAATACTCTTTCCATTTCCTTCACTGAGGAAGTTGAAATCCATCTCGCCTTCCTGGCTCCCACCAACAAGTTTGCAAATCTTGGCAGCTTCCCACCCTCCCCCTTCATTTAGACAACCCTCCTTTTCATGACTATAATGGTGATGGTGGCCTTGAGGGCAGAAAGCAACAGACTAAAACATGAGTCAAGGCTTCAAGGTCATTGCAGTGTGTTTCCACTCAAACAACATCCAATGATGTGAAGAGACCCTGTTTCCTTCCTCGGCGTAGCTCACCTTCCTGCAGCTTCTGCACCCATGGTCAGAGCAGACGGACGGTGGGGCACCCCCACTCTATAAAAGCTGTTGCCCCGAAACTCCAGGCATCACCTTCACGGCAAGAACTCAGGCACACTCCACACCTCACTGAAAGGACGTCCGAGGAAAAAGTGTCGCTGGGTGAGGGACAGTCCAAAGAGAAAGGGGCTGGATTTAATAACCACTCTGCCACACCGCTGTCCCTGCCTGTGCTACCCCCGTCTCTGACTTTAGCCTCAAAGCCTTTCTCAGCCTCAAAGCGCTGCTGGCTTTCTTTCTGCTTTGTCTATAGTCACTTCTCCTCACTGGGCTTCTCCTCAACATACAAACAACATCATATCTCATCCTTCTGAAGAAATTGTTTTCTTCCCTTTCTTTCATCGTGTCTCCTCTAAAGCACAGCAATGACAGTGCCCATGGCTGGTCATTATCATTGCCATCACGTACACTCACCCTATCAACCAGTTTCCTCCAGGGCTTCTTTTAAACACCGCTGTGAATCCTGTATCCCAGTCCCTGCTGATGGTACCTAAGGAATAACTTGCAATGATCTTGTTGTCAAATTTCACAAGTTCTTACTTTACGCTTTGCTTTACAACTCTCCAGAATCACACACTGCTGACAACTCCCTCCCTTGTTTCCATGACACTGGAATCCCCAATTTGCTGTCTTACTTATTCTGGCCAGTTTTACAGTCTCTCCCGAGGCATTTCCTCCAGCCCTCTTCTCTCTGCACACTACCACTCTTGCCATGACTTTGTCATCACCTAATGACTTCAACAATGACTCTTCTCAGGGATACAGCCAAACACATTATCCCTATGCTTCCTCATTCCCCAAGTTCCAGCCCCATGTGTTGTGCTACCATCAAACACAACCCACCTGTTGTCTCACAGATGCTTCAGACTCAACATGACTCCCCCCAGGTCATCACCCTTACCAACGAGAAGGTGTCTGCTCCTCTCAGAATGCCACCCATCCCCCTGGTCACCCATGATGGAGAACTTAATCCACTCTCTTCCTCATCATTGTGCAGGGTTATTCTGGGTGTGGTTGTGTTAGTGTTACCTTCTTGAGAGCCCTGGTACCTTCATCTCCCACCTACATTCCGACCATCATGTTTTGACTATACTGGGGCTTCCCCTTTTCTATCTGTCCTCTGTATTGACAACAAAGGCAATCTTTGAAAACGTAAGGCTGATTAGATCACTGTCTGGTCTAGAATTTTCAGTAACTCTCATTCTACTGGGTGCACTTGTTTTCTACTGTTGCATGGCAAACTAGTAACACACTAAATGGCTTAAGATAGCATGATTTTGTTATCTCACTATTCTGTAGATCAGAAGTCTTGAGGGAGGGGAATAGGTTGACTGGGTCCTCTGCTCGGGGTCTTACAAGGCCAAAATCACCTGCTGGACTCTCAGTGGGAAACTGGGAAATAACTGCATTCAAGATCAAGGTTGTTGGCAGAATGTGGAACTATGATTGTAGCACTGAAGTTCCTTTGCCCTTCCTGGCAGCTGACCAGGGGTCATTATCAGCTTTTCGAGGTCACTGGCATTCCTTGTCCTTTGGCCCCCTGCATTTCCCAATTATCATGGCATGTTAAGATATCTCTGTGTTCCTCCTGTCCCTATCTCTCCCCCATTCCTCTTCTGCTTTTAAAGGCTCCTGTCCTTTATCTTTTTCCATTCTTCACCTGCTTTTAAGACCTGCCTGTGGTATCCAGGATCATCTATTTTAAGGTCAGTTGATTAGCAACATTAATTATACTTGTAAAATCCCATTTGCCATGCATATGCCATAACTGTGAGTGTGACACCAGAAAGTGAAGGTCATGGGAAATAAAATTATGCCTGCTGGGTAAGGTTCAAACCACTTAGCATGGCATGTAAGAACAGCCATTTTGATTCACTTCCTACCTTATTAATCTTCCAGCTTTACTGCTCACCCAATATCTAAGAAAACTAAATATCTCAGTTTCTCTGGGACAATTTTACTTATTATTTTAGGATAAGAGTGAATGGCATCCTTTTAATATTCCAAAGGGTCTCAGTTGGACAATAAATTAAATGGACATTGTTGTAGACTAACCGTGTCACTCCAAAATTCCTAGGTGGAAGCCCGACTCCCTCTAAGGGAGTCAGGGAAGTTAAATGAAGTCATAAGGATGGGTCCTCATTCAATAGTGTGAGTGTCCTTCCAAGAGGAGACAGCAGAGAACTACCTCTCCCTCTCTGTGTGTGTGTGCACACACTGAGGAGAGCCATGTGAGGACACAGAGAAAAGGTGGACATCAGTAAGCCAGGAAGACAATCCTCACCAGACATCAAATCCTACTGAACTTTGATCTGGCCTTCCAGCCTCTAAGACTGAGAGAATAAATTTCCGTATTTAAGCTCCCAGCCTATGGCCTTTTGTTAGGGCAGCCCTAGTGGGCTAACAGAGTCACTTACCTATATCCCATTGTTCCTACTTACTGGTTTCCAGAAACCAATGGCCTTTCCATAATTTCTAGACTTTAAGAGTTTCTGTTTTTTCCACGGCTCAGAATGCCCTTCTCTTACTTGTCTGTCAGGAAGTTTTTATTTCATAAACTCAGACTCTTCTTCTGTGAAGCCACATTTACACCCACTCCTGATAATACCTTACTCCTTCCTTTTTCTCATCCCTGTATTTTCCATATCACTCCCATAGCAACTAAAACCATTCTGTTTTTATTCCTCTCTTCCCTTCCTAGGCTTTCCTTCGTCAAGCCCATGTGCTGTATCTTATCTAGCTCAATGTTGTCACATTCTGAAAGACTCAATGAGTGTCTGGTCCTTCCAGTGATTCCATCTGAAAAGAAGACGTGTGAAAGAAACACAGAACAGAAACTCAGTGTGGCTCTACTGAGTGTATTTGGCAAGAAAATCCTAAAGGAGAGCCTCCAGTCAGGTGAATTAGATGTAAGTTAGAGCCAACCATCTCGATGCATCGCTAACTGGGATGAAGACAGAGAAGCCGGCACTAGGAGAGCATCAGCCATCAACATGGGACGTGAGATGGAGCTGTCCCACTCTAGGATGGCTTTGGCAGAGAAGGGATTTCAACTAGATTTTTTTCTGAAGTGTTTGGGGCTTCAGTTCTCCAACAAAGAGTAGTTTTACTACCTGCTGAAGTTAAGGATGAGGTGTGTGTTGGAGCAGCTGGCACTAGATGGTCAGCAAGAATTGCCGGGGATGGGGGAGGGTGGAGAAGAGGAAATGGTAAGCAAAGTCAAGGGACGAGCTTCCTCTTCCCTGCCCCTTGGCGTTACAGCTCAGTGTGAAAGAACCTATCAGAAAGCAGACTCACTGACAAGCAGATGATGTGATGTCCCTTTCGCTTCTGGGAATTGCCAGCCCGCTCCAAGCACTGTACATGGATGATAGGGGTGTAATTGGCTGAAGGCGGTAAATGTCAATTGTACGTGGCAGAAATAGAACTGCTGTGCACGGCAAACTTTGTGGAATGCGTGCATGCTGTAGCCGGGAGCTTCTATGCAAGGTAGATGCTAAGCCACATTTCCTAAAGCTCAGCAAAATGAATCAAAAACCTTCCTGCAGAGGAAAGCATTTCCACACTTCACATATTCTTAGGGAGAAAAAAAAATCATGATTTGCAAATACAGGCAAATGAATGTGCATTTCCAAGTGAGACCGCTTAGACCAGGTGCTTTGTGAGGAAACTCGTGCTTGGTGTTTGCCTTTACTACAGTCCTCCACCTCATTTTTGCCCTTTAGAATCTGTGATAAAATTGTGTCTTTAGTGTATCTCTGTGGCATAATGGACTGAGTAGCTCCTTACAATGTAATAGCATTTTTTGTACTACACAGTTGATGGTTTATTCTGTAGTCAAATTACAGCCTTTTTTCTTTAATATGGAAAAAACAAGGTGACGCTAAATTCTTCGTAGTTGAGAGGCTTATAGGCCTTTTTATGACAGAATTTAAAATCTCTACAAGCAAAATTGTTCAGTAAATAACATTGTTATCTCAATCATTTTTACATTTTGTAAAACAACTACAACCCAGTCATGATTAGTCTTTAATGTGTGTAAGTAACCAGTGAATAGGGTGCTCCTCGAGGCTGCACAGAGATGTGTTTCCCTCATATTCCAAGTGTCCTAGAAGGAAAAGAAAGAAGGAATGTGTCATTTACTGGACGCTTCGCATTCTCTCGTTTATTCCTCCATCTAACAACACAGAACGTTTATTAAGGGAACGCCTAACACAAATGCTTCATATGGATGGTCTCACTGAAGCCATGTCGTCCTCCACGCGGCAGGTGATACTTTCATTATTTCACAGATGACATACATGACATGTGACATGTGGAAGCTAAGTTGCATGAATGTAACCTTTATGTAGCAGAGATGAAATGACCCTTGGTAGGTTCAGAGACAACAAGATCACTTGTACAGAGTGTCAGAAAACTTGACAGAAAGATCCAGCATTTTATTGATTTAAGTGGAAATTCCTGGATTTGAACCCTGTTCTGCATTATGTCAAAATCAGTTATCTAGAGGATGTTGGGGAACCCTTGTTGGGAACAGTGGAGTGCCATAGCATGTTTCTAACAAGAGACACTCAAAACGTTCGCTAGCGTCTGACACAAGAGAACTCCTACTATACAGCCTGTCCCAATAATTCTTCTGTTCCACTTGTTAGCAGAGATGCATTTATGTATAAAATCTTCAGCACTGCATGGCATTGCTGGAACTCAGTCTGAACCTCAGGGGCCGACAGACTGGTCTGAAAAGTCCACATGGCTACTCTCACATAACGAGTATGGTGGCAGGACAGCTGGGATTCTGGGCTTGGCTGGAATGATAGGAGAGAGCACCTCCGTGTGTCCTCCACAGAATAGTAGCCTTACATAGCATCTCAGGTCTTTGGAGAGAATGTTCAAGGGAGTTAGAAAAAACCTGCAAGGTTTCTTAGCATCTGGTCTCAGAAACCCCAGAACATCATTTTATCCTACATTCTGCTGGACAAGAAGTCACTAAAATGAGCTCACAATCAAGATGAGAGAATTAGCCTTCACATGTCTATTTTTTTAAGTGTTATTTATTTATTTAAGTGGGGAGGGGCCGAGGGAGAGGGAGAATCTCAAGCAGATCCCCCACTGTGAACATAGAGCCTGTGCAGGGCTCCATCTCAGGACCCTGATATCAGGACCTAAGCCAAAATCAAGAATCAGATGTTTAACTGACTGAGCCACCAAGATGCCCCAAGAATTAGCCTCCACATTTCAGTGGAAAGAACAGCAAACAATTTGAGGTAATCTTCAATTTCCCAGGGGAGGAAAAATGTTATCAAACCGTCAGTAAACAGAAAATTGCAGTCTTCTTTATGGCAAAGTAACTGTTCCAGGACTAGCCTTCCTGCTATAAACAACAATTAATAACTATTATTATGATTATCATAGTGATGATAATCATAATAATAGTACTAAATGCAATGAATTGTAACCCAATACATATCACCTGCCTAAAATCTTCATTTTAAAACTACAACAATAAGAGAGTGTGATAGTAGCATAAGATAGACTTATCCATCAATGCAATAGTATAGAGAGACCAAAGATAGAAAGAGACAAACACTAGTATTTGATATTTGACAAAATCAGAAATTAATCAGGTAAAGAACATACAAAATTTCTCTATAATTCAATAGGACAAGAGCAGGGGAAAAATTATATTTTTAATGAAAGGCAGAAAAACTAGATATCCATATTGAAAGTATGAACCCCATTCTACTTCATACCATACAAAAATTATTCCAAATTACACACAGAAATCAATGTAAAAACTTCATCATAAGGCTTGCTATAGAAAAGGTAGGAGGAAATATGCAGATCCTTCATCTAGGAAAACAGTTCCTAGCACGCAAAAGCACTAACCCAAAAAAAAAAAAAAAAAAATCACACTTTGTCAAGATGAAAATCCTGCTTTTCAAAAGAGAACACTATAGTTATAAAAAGACAAGCCACTGACTAGAAGAAAACTATTGGCAATGCATATATCTGATATGCACTCATACCCATTATATGTAAAAAAAAAAAAAACAAAAAAAACACTTAAAACTCAATAATATGAAGACAAAACCTCAATTTAGAAAATAGGAAGTAATCACTTGAACAGACACACTATGAAAGAAGATATGCACAAAAAAATGTTCAACATCATTAGTCATCAAGGAAATTCAGATTAATCCTCACCTACCAGAATGACTCAAATTAGTTTTCTTACATTGCTCATGGGGGTGTAAAATTATGCAGCTGTTAGGAGATAGTCCTCCATGGGTCTCTCCCACTGCTACATAGTTTTTGGGTATACAAGAATGTAAGGGCTCATACCTGAGTCACTTTTCAGGGTTATATTCACAAAGAGGAATTTTGTGGGATGAAAAAAGGTTTTTAGTCAGAACAAAATGCAAACTTTTATACTGCTTCCCCTAAAAGGAAGGGTTCCCCAAATCACTGTATGTCTAGGTACCCATTTAGTCCCTCTGTGTCACCCTGTGGGACTTGGGAATAAAAGAAACCAACCAAACATGGTGTTCATGCTGCTTGCTGTGCTGTGAATAATAAATTCCTTTTTCTCTGACCCAAGTGTCTCCTGTCTCTTGCCTGCTTCCACAAATATGAGTGGGCTAACTTGTTCGTTTGTAAGTACAGTAAAATCCCAGACTCTGACAACCACCACCTGGACAAAGTTTGCCATTTTCTATAATACTACACGACCTAGAAATTCCACTACTAATCCCTCCTAAGTGTTTCTCTGAAAGAAATGAAAATGTGTGCACAAAAAGAATTGTGCTTTAATTTTCAAAGAACTTTATTAAGCATAATCCCAAATGGGTATAGGGCGAATTACGCAACCAGGAACAAGGGCAAACCACTGACCCGACATGAACAGACCTCACGACCACTGTGTTGAGCGGAAGCAGCCAGACAGCACAGAGCACCTCCTGTGTGACTACGTGAAACTCAGACGCTCCCGACCTAATTGATCGCAATAGATTTCCATTCACGGGTGAAACACCATGAGATCTGTCTTAGAGATATGAAGTTTGAGATGTATCTTGAGGCCTCCAGCTAAAAATGTTAAAATCTGCCTCATTATTCACTTGGGAAGGAATACATTTAAGGACAGAGGCTGATCTGGAACAGAAGCAGGAAAAAGTGTGCAATTGCGGCCACTGGAGCCAAAGATGTTCATACTTGAGGACGGCTGGAGTGATTCCAAAGCTGAATGGTAAGGGGTCCTCTCGCGAACTGAGAAAGGAGAAAGTGCAGCTGGAGAGGCGTGTGTGTCACTCAGTACCTGAAACGCGGGGTCCCTGCCCAGGGGCTGGACTCACAGCCCAGGAGGCAGGGCCGTCCACGGGAGCTGAGGACCTGGAACTGGGGAGAAAACTCTTTTTGTACAGCGTGCTAGAAGCAGTTTGTCAGCCACAGTCACACTGCGAACAGAGTTCAGAGTACTCTGGGTGCCTTTCAGGCTTTATTTTTCTTTTAAGTGAAGAGCTTCTGCACAATTGACATTCATAGGAATCAGACATAGGAAATCAAGACTCGTAATTTACTTCACATCTAAGGAGAGGGTAAAGATCCCCCCCGCACCTTGAAATATGCTCATGTTTCCTGCTCGCACCCATCAATAGAAGGCTAATACACTAGATGGAGGTTGAATTTAAATAATGATATTGTCTGTTTTTGTCAGTTTTCCATAAGTAATGGTTCACTACTCAGTAGCCCCCGAATCTCAGAGTTTACAACACTCATCCATGCCTCATTCGTTTCTCCTTTCTGCAACAGGCTGGCCGTGCGTTTGCTCTTCATGCCTTCCTGCTCTAGAAACCAGACTCAGAAAGGAGTCTCTGTTGAAAGCCATGGATCACATACCACAAGGAAAAAGTACAGTTGAATAGCCATGCAGTGGTCGTAAAAGTTCTTACTCCCCCATGGCAGATGTCTTCTTCTGTTTGGTGAAGTGACAATTTTCCAAGCAATCCAGAAAAGCAGAGGCTTATAGGCAAAGAGAACACAGCTTTGCAAAGACCTGAAAGCACAAAGAGAATATCCTTTCCCAGGAAGAGAATCCAGGGTGAGACTGGTGGTGTCACATTGGGCCATCCCCCGCTAGAGCGTCGTTGCTCAACACAGTGCTCAGCTCAGGAGACACGCTGGCAGACATGATAGAGGTCACAGGCCCACAATCACGTGGGGAGGTGGGTGATTCAGACACTACTCCAGCAGTGACAGCATGGAGTGAAAACTGTGGCTGTGGAGTGATAGGGGAAGCTATGGCGGTGAATCTGCTGAGGGGACCCTGCTGATGGGGGCAGATTACAGACGGGGAGTGTTGGAAACATGGTTTGTGAAGGTGGATGTCAGGTCAGGAAGGGTCAGGAAGGTGGATGTCAGGTCAGGAAGGGTCAGGTCAGGAAGAATTCTGTCCATTCGGGTGAGGAGCTTATGCCTTGTTTGGAGGCAGTGGCCAAACACTGAATTCTTTAGAATGAAAGATTTGATCTTAGTTCCACTGTAGAAAAAGAAAATTCCTAGAATCAGTAACAAAATAAAAGATGGAAAAGATGGAACCGTTATGATCGCATTCCTGGCAAGTAATGCCAGTGGGCTGACGGAGGTTGTGGCAGTCAGGGTACAGTGTACGCTCGGGGTAGGGAGAGCACTGGGTCAGCAGCATCATGTGACCAGAAATGACAGTGGGGGTGGATGTGGGTGAAGCAGGGGGGATGGAGAGTGAGAGCCATGGAACTGAGAAACGTAGTGTCTGGTGAAGCCCCTATTAGAGCAGGGCAGTCAGGGCAAAGCAGGGGACTTGGAGGGGGTTTAAAGGGGATGGGTTCAATTTTGAACTTTGGAAGGTCTGGAAGACATCATGTAAACATGTCCAATTAGACCCAATCGAGTTTTCAGAAAGGGTCTGGCGGGAGAGAAGAATGTGGAAGTCATCAGCAATACAGTGCCAGAGATAATTAAGAGATGGTTTGTGGTGGCCCCCGGTGAACTATGAGTAGCCATTGCAGGATTCTAATTGAGGAAATTTGTACTTAGAAGGATTATTCCAATGGCAGTAAAAATAGAAGGAAAAAAAAAAAGCAGGTAAGAACTTATTCCTCAACTGACAGATTGAGAAATGAAATAAGTCTTAACCAAGAAAGTGTTCACAAGAATGACAGTGGTACAAAATGGAGTTAATCACCTCAAGGAAGGTTAAGAGACTCTAAATGGAACTTGGCAGTGTAGAGCTTGAAGGAGCTGAAAGCTAAGTTTCTTGGCTGATTGGTTTTATTGATAGTGTTACAACCAAGGCAGGCATAATATGAGAATAGCACCTTAAAGGGAAGACATTAGATTTAGAATATCTTCTGTTTTAAAACCACGTGGGAAGAGCAGAAAGGGAAACCCCACAGAAGACGGACCTAAGATACTAAGATTTTAGCCAGAAATATCTGAGCAACAGCAGCATGTCTGCTGTGCTTAAAGTCACAGCAGTACCTGAGACTGCCCAAGGAAGCACGTAAATTCATAGCATGAGAGCTCACAGTGCGAATATCTGGAACCCCGACACATAGGGAGTTATAGGAGGAAAAAGATCCTGCCAAGTTCGCTGTAGTAGACAGTGTTAACTGTTTAACCAAAATTCATTCGAGTCTTCCTTCATGAAAAATTAATTTTGAAAGAGGAATTAATAGACCTGGCTAAAAACATCAAGCTCCCCAGCTTCTCTGTCACCTAGGAGTGTCCAGGCTCCAGCCCATCGTATCAGGCTGGTCCTAATTCAGGGGAATTAATGACATCCAAGAAGAAGGTACTGTGGGGGTTCTTAGGAATGTATTGTCTTTCCTGATAAAAGAGAACACAGGCAGCTGTTGCTAGCTTTGGTCTCTTCTTCTCTGTCTTGCCTAGAGACATTAGGACTCTCCATTGCACGTCCTTTGAAATTGCCACAAGGTAGCAAACAGGCAAACAAAAGCCAAACTGATAAGATGAAGCGAGAGACGGAAAGTGCAGAGACCTCTGAGAACCACGAACTGCTGCACCAGCTCTAAGCTCCTTCATTCCGGATTTGAGATGGGTGAGGGAACAATCCTGTTTTAGTCACTGTTGTTCTGTTGTGCTGTGTTGTGTGTGTGTGTTTTTTTTGTTTTGTTTTGTTTTGTTTAAGCCACCAGGTGTTAAAGCCATTCTTTACAACAAAGATACTAAGAAGAAACATTGGTGAGTGGAAGAAAACCAAGGCTTTGTACTTTCCCAGATTCCAAAGAGAAGTCAAAAAATGGCAAGACCCAAAATGAAGAGGACCCCCATGATGACTCAATGAAAAAGTCACTCTTGCCAGGAAATTTTCAGGAAATGGGGTATGGGAGTCTGACAGCAGAGTTCTGAAGCATGAAACAGGGCAGAATCTGGAAACTGCGAGAATTACAATCTTCTCTGAAAAGACTGACTGAGGAAAAAAGGGGGGGATTTACTGGAGAAATGAAAAATGTAAAAAAAAAAAAAAAAAAAAAAAAAAGAAACAGGGTCCTGGGATGGAGCCCAACATCAGAATTCCCTGCCCAGTTGGGGGGAAGTCTGCTTGTCCCTCTCCCTCTGCATCTCCTTCTGCCCATCCCTCCACTCATGCTATCTCTCCCAAATAAATAAAATCTTTAAAAAATAAATAAATAAATAAATAAATAAATAAATAAAAAAGAAAAATGTGAGGAGTCATCGAACAACAGCCCAACTGGGCCACCTATTTCTATGGAGGTTTATTGGAAATAGCTGTGTCCATTCATTTATGTATCATGATTGGCTGTTTTTTCTAGGACACAGCTGAGTAGGGTGATAGAAACGACAGAGCCAAAAATATTTACTGATACAGAGCTTCAAAGGAGGTTTTGTTCCTTCCTTCAGGGCAAGAGTGGCATCACCATAAACACAGGAAAAGGGAAAAGTTGCAGATAAATGAGAAAGATCTTTACACCAGTGATACAACTACCCTGGAGGACAAGGGTAAATGGTAACATTACTATAGAACTCAATATTAAAAGTATAGAGAAAGGATGATTTGTGAGGGGCAGATGGGAACTTGAGAACTTCTTGTTTTCTCTGTGAAGGAAGGGTTGAGATACCATCTTAAAGGTGGTTAGCAGCAATGTCCACAAGAGCCAAACTATGGAAAGAACCTATATGTCCATCAAGAGATGAATGGATAGAGAAGATGTGGTCTATATATACAGTTGGAATACTATGCAGCCATCAGAAAACCAAAATCTTGCCATTTGCAACGATGTGGTTGGAACTAGAAGGTATTACGCTGAGCGAAATAAGTCAATCAGAAAGACATTTATCATATGATCTCTCTGATAGGAGGAATTTGAGAGTCAGGGTGGGGTGTTGTGTGGTGAAGGGAGAAAAAAAATGAAACAAGATGGGACTGGGAGGGAGACAAACCATAAGAGCCTCTTAATCTTACAAAACAAACTGAGGGTTGCTGGGGGAGTAGGGGGAAGGATAAGTGACTGGGTGATGGACACTGGGGAGGGCATGTGTTATGGTGAGTGCTGTGAATTGTGTAAGACTGATGATTCACAGATCTGTACCCCTGAAGCAAATAATGTAATATATGTTAATAAAATTTAAAAAATAATTTTTTTAAAGTGGTTAACATGGTTAGCATAACACCAGGCCCTCAGATGACCATCACTGAGGAAGAAGCCTGGGGAAGACTGACAAATATGATCCTTTAATTAGGAAACAAACACACATGTCACTTTCCCTTTAATTTTAAGGGTTTTTGTTGTTGTTGTTGTCCCCAAAACACTAACTACAATATGTGCGCATTTGTCTCAGATTTCTTTGTTTTTATACAAAAGTTGTAGATCTGAAACAGATTCCACTGTCATTATTCAAGAATTACAAAAAAGAAAGGAGATCATTAGAAGATTATGGGATTCCCACCATAGATGAAAGACAAAGTAAAATTTTATTACAAGAATATGACAAACTCTTAATTATTTTGTATATTAACATGTGCAGATAATATAAAAATAAACCATTGTGTAGTTATGTGTGGTTTAGTAACACAGATTTAATAAATACTGTGTTTAGCTTAATCCATCGCAGTAGGTTATAGGATGGACCCATTGTATTCACCACCTTGTCCTGCTGGAAAATCAAAACTTACCCTGATGACAACCATCAGGCTTGACCATGTGAAGTGCTTTGGCCAACGTGAGCAGAAAGGACAGATAGTCCCTCAACAGTCATCATGTGTTTCCTCTGTTTCTCCTATATTTTTCCAGAAGGATTCCAGTGGCCCAAGGAGAGGGCTGCTCCTTCAATCTGAACCTAAGAGGAAAGAAGACACTCAAACCAGTCTTAGTGGATCAGTTGTGAACATTTCCCATTAATGGGGAATAAGAATCTATTTTTATAAACCACTGAGGATAGTCTGTGTAAACTGACAGATACATATGTTATTTGAAGATTACTCCAGTATACCTCTATAGCACTTAAACATTCCCTCTACTGTAATTTTAACATTCAAGAGACACAGGTACATACACAAGTAGTGCAATGGAGTCCTACAGAGCTGATATAAAGGAACAGAGGTCTCACAGAATTCTGATCTCCTGAAGGACACCTCACCATTTGACATGAGCAAGAAATAAATGTTATTATTTTAGTTTACTGAAAATACAACATTTATTTTGTTAAAAGAGTTACTGTCTCCTTAATTAATACTCACTTCCAAGGAAGAAAGTGAACATTTGTATCCTGTTAGAAGCTTAGTAAAATAAGATGGCCCAAATCATTCATATTTGGTCATTTTCCTCTTGGTGTGTGTGTGTATGAATTACAGTTTATTCCTTCAGATTCAGGCTGATGAAAATGTATTACATTTCAGACTTTCTTAGGTTAGAACATACACTAAATATCCTCAAGATACAAAGTTGTTGAAAACTAATTTATGTTGATAAATATCACAAGTCAGAGTAAGAACTATAAAAATTAACCAGTCTCCTGACAACTTTATCCTGATAATGAAAATGGAAAAAAAAAAAAAATTAACTGTTACAGGGACTCATCTGGAAAGCAGAAGTGAAGGTAAAGGCAATCATGAAGGCCTCCAAAACTACATAAGCACATGACCCAGAGTAAGAGTAAGATTCTCAAACCACATAAAATCATAATGAAATATATTTCATAGGTGCATTTATTAGCATTTCCAATACAAATACTAGTAATCAGTCTAGATCAAGAAGCAGCCGTATTTTACTTCATTTTTAAACATGGTCTGAGCTTTAAGATTCTAAGTGACATTAAGTTGGAGGACAGTGTTGAGTTGGAGGACAGTGACCATTCATTGTATTACTTGGAGCTTCAGGGTTTCTTTAGTGATGTTTTATGAGTAATTAAATTATGATATTCAAAAGTAAGGTTGAGTTATATGAAACAGCAGAAATACAGATGTGATGTAGAACATGAGAAAATGTCACAAAATATTCAAATGAGCTGAGAAGCTATACTCGTGCAAGCCCTTAAATATTAAAAGATAGATGTCAAATCCTCTCAATTTGAAAACGATCATGAGTTCTTCACCAGCCCTTTGTAAAATAAGACCCATCACAGATATAATCCAGTGAAGCTCTGTATTGATCTGTGTCATCTTCCCAAATGGCAAAATCAATAAGTGTAGGAACATGAGACTCCAGAAAACTCTGAGAAGTCTCTTAATATGTTGAGTACCTGAGAGATGACTAAAACGGTTTTTCCCACTTCCTAGGAGAACTCAGTTACGTTAAGTGTCCCCATTCCCCTTCTTATCCACTTATTTGGCATCAGGTCTCCATCACTTACTCAGAATGAAAATCTTGGAGTCACCTTGGACTTTCTCTTCCTTGCTCATGGAATTGCTAAGAACCATTCATTCAGGCTTCTTGACCTCCCTCCTTTCCCTAACGCCAACACGCTACACTAGAACATAAGACCTAGACGCTTTTCAGAGGTTGCCCAGCACCCACGAAGCTCAGAGTCCTTGATTTTATTTTAGAGACACTGCAGTTCATTCATTCTGACCTTAACTTTCACCCCTGCCTCTGTGAAAGCTGCACACCAAGAAATCTAGGTTATGGGGCTATCCTACATGTGTCTTAATTCTTACTCCACCCAAGATTTCTTTCCTTTTATCACTCCCCCATAGAAAATCACTGATCTATTAAGATACTAAAACCTAACTCTATCGTGAAGCCTCCTAGAAAATTTCATTATGAAGTGATACTGTGCCATGACATACATTTGCGTTTCAGGAATTTTTATTTCTTCATCTCCAACATATAAATTCCATTTGGAGACTTGATGTCAATTAATTCCTGTCACCTTCAGTCACTTCCCACAACACAACTGTAATACATAGCACGTCTTGTCCTAAAAATAAATGCTGTTAAAATAACAGTCAGAAAACCATGTTACTAACAGGTTTTAGCCAATTTTGAGCATAAGCCTTTGGACTGAGAGGAATGATACTCAGAAAAAAGTAAGTATCATTAATGACATCTCAAATGATTCTTTAATTCAGAATTAACAAAAAGAATAAAGACATTAAATAAGAGTGAATTATCTTACTATGAATTGAAAGTTTTAAGCATATTATTATAATACTAACAGAACAATTCCTCCTGAAGCCCTTAGCTCAGAAACTGCAGTAAAGACTCTACAAATCCTACCTACTGTTTTTATTTTGGCCCAATCATGTACACTCATGGTGAACTCTACGCAGTAGAGTTATGGCTATGACCTTCAGGGACATCTTACCAAGTACTGTGGAGAAATGCTTTGCAGGTATGGGAAAGAAAACTCCTATTCAGATGCATTCTAAATTCAGTTTCCATGTTCTGCTGATACTTTACTTTTGAATCTCCTATTCTTGTCAAACTGGCTCACATACACACACACACACACACACACACACACACACATTGAAATTTACCAGTGATGTTATGTTGAAAATTCTTAGTTCATACTTACATAGTTGCCTAAATTCTATTTTTTATAGCAGGTGTTTGTCAAAATCATCTTTATGGAGGTTCCCTCCCGATGAACAAGTAAAGGATTTCTGCCGCCAATTATCCACGACCTTCATCACTTTCTCTACCACCTTCACTGAAATTCCCCATACAGTCCCCACCTTCCCATCCTTTTTCATGATGGAAGAGGAAATTTAAGTGTCTTTAAACGTCTATGATAGAGGGCTCTCTGGGTTAGCATCTCAGCAATAGTGGGCCCCACTGCACAGAAATGGGAAGGTCAAATCCATGTAGTCCCTACCTATCGCCCATCTGCTCTGCTACTCTGAGCACTCTATTTGCCTGTGTTTTCTCTTTTGTGATCATCTCTCCATTACAGGTTATCTCCTAACCACTATTTTTATTTTTGACTTTGAGAATCTGTTCCACTGTAAAGGAAATGTTTTGTGTCTTCAAATTTTATGGAAAGATCCCTACCTGACTGACTGAAATGTGGTTCTTCTTCAAGGAAATTTCAGTTTCTGTAGAGTCCCATTATTTTTGAGCCAGAAGGATAACATGGTCTTTTCTCCCCTTTCTCACTTCTATACTCTGTCTTAGTGCATTCTTACACACAGTCCTTTCTCTTTGAGTTGCCTCCCCTTTCCTTATTGGTGTCATTTATTGAACCTCATAAAATCCTTTCCTTAAGAATGGTTATAGTTTTTCTCCTCACTTTCTCCTCTATCAGTGTAGATTGTAGGATCTCCACCTTTACTATACATCAAAATGACATGGAGAGATTTCTAAAAAATACTAATGCTTGGACTTCACCCAAAAAAGGTGATCACTTAATTGGTCTTGTAGGGCCTGACTCCCCTAAATCCCGGCAACACTTTTTTGTTTGTTTGTTTGTTTGTTTGTTTGTTTTAAGAGAGGTGGGGGGAGGGGTAGAGGGAGAGGAAGCAAAAGAATTTTAAGCAGGCTCTATGCCAAGTGTGGAACCCTAGGTGGGGCTCTATTTCAAGACCCTGAGATCATGCCATGAGACTAAACCAAGAAGCAGAGGCTTAACCAACTAAAACACTCATCTGCCCTACCCCCCAACTTTTTTTTTTTTTTACAAAGCAGATTCTTAAAGCAGTGGGGAAAGTTTAAATGGATTGATACTGACAATGCAAAGGGCAATAAAAAGGAAGGTAGGAGGAAGTATATAAATTAGTGTGATTCTAGGCAAGTTTGTAGGTGACAGAACCCAGCTGGAAGTGTTTCTACCTGCATGTGTTTACAATCTCTGCGATGTAGCCAGTGACGTTTATTCTAAATCTCAAGGAAGGTGAGCTTGGGAATAGAATTTAAAAATTAGGGAACATATGGCCACATAGGAAAACCATGGCAAATACTGACCAAGCATAAGAAAATATTTTCTGCACAGGACTGTGGACTCAAGAAGGGTTTAGGTTGTAAGAATTAGAATCAGAGCCAATTTGCATTAATTCCAGCATTGTGCCTAGCAACAATCTGTTGGAGGTATGGAGATCAATTGGAGAGAGCCTAGGGTCATTCTTCCCGTGTAGGCTTCAGGGTCAGGTAGAGGTGAAGGACAAAAGGTGATGGGATCAATTATATTGACAAGAGAGAAGTGATTGGCATTCTTGATATACAGGCTGAGAACAAAAGGAAAGGCTATCTGGAAGAACTGATAGCTCGTAACAATGAAGGGATCCAAACAATGGAGAAAGTGATATAAAAGAGGTTATCTGCTTAAAAAAATATATGGTTTATGTTTGGAGGGTAAGTTATTAAATATTCTAGAAATGAACTGAAATCAAGGTAATGGAATTCTAGTCCTGACCCAGTTGTCAACTAATTGGATAATCTTGAATAGGTCCTGACACTCCTCACCTCAGAAATTTCATGCATGAAAACACAGGATAAGGCTTGGAGATCTCTGAAGACGTCTTAGTGGCAACATCATGTGATTCTAAGAATCAATAAATCACCTTTTTAAAAAGAGAAAATGTTGTTAAGAGATCTACTTTCACAAGAAGTTGTAACTTGCAATGTGAAGTTTTTCTACGTAATGACTGGAGATGGGCATGGCGGGATCTAACAAACACATGATTGCTTTTCTTCCTCCACGTCTGTTTAGTTATCCTACTGATAAACACTTCTTTCTCCTCAAATATGCTCTTCTTTTAGCTTCTGCCACATACTCCTCTCCTATTTACCTGATGTCTTTCTTACTCTCCAGCCCTTGACTGACTCATCATCTCTGATCCTTACTTGTCCAAAATGTGCTCCATTGATGATCTCACTCATTCTCATGGCTTTGACTGGCACAGACATACCGATGACTCTCATAGAGACAGTTACATCTTAGATTTTTATTTTTCTACAGGGCTCTGGACAAATGTATTGAGCTGAATATTAGACTTCCCAACATAAATGTCTCACACACCTCAAACTCAGTGTATTTAAAATGAAACTCATTCCTTTGCCAAGCCTTTTCCTTCAAGTATATTCTGTTTCTATTAACGCACTACACTACCCAATCAACCAAGTAAATAAGAGAAGCTCTCCTGCTTCTCTCTTCCTTGTCCACTATATTTAATTTTCACCCCCAGACTTGATTAAAGAACACCTGCATCTTTTTGCACCTCACCAAACCTAATTTCGCCTTCTTGCTTTAGACTTTGTCATTCGGAATTTGCAAACAGTCTCCACACTGCCTCACTGATGTTCTTTCTATTGCCAAGTGATGCTCCACACTGCCAAAATGAATTCCCATATGGGGGGAAACAGTAATGCTAAACAAACAAACAAACAAAAAACAATAATGCTGGTCACCTATGAGAATTCTTCTAGTGGTGTTCCACTCATGATAAAACTTACCTCCAGCTTTTGCTCAGATTATGCAAGACCCTTCAAGATCTCATTCCTACCAACGATTACCTCTTACACTCCCACATTCTTGGCTTAAGCAAGAGAATGACTTGCACTTTGAAAATACCATGCTATTTTATTCTTCTTGTTGGCATTGCTTCTCACCCTGATTTGAAGCTTTCTCCCATTGTCTGCACGGATGGTTCCCATTCATCCTTTAAGAGTTAGTGAAGATATTAATGCTCTATGGAAATCACATTCTATAAATCTGTTCATGTCCATATTTTCTCACACATGGCAGGCTCTCAGGACGTATTTGACTGTGATGGCATGGAGAGGGGCAAAGAAATATTTAAACAATGTTAACTCTTTAGCTTTACAAATGAATACGGCTAAAGGCTCAAAGGAGGAAAAACTTGGCCATAGCTACTATGTGGTTATGTGGCCAATGGCTTTCATGGAAGGGAATTTTATTTATTGGGTGAACTCTGAATCATATCAGATTCTTCTGATATAATGAAATTAAAAAGTAGACTATCTAGAGCCAGCTAATCTGGCTTATCATCATGATGTTTTTATTGTTTGCCTCTCAGCGTACATCCCCCAATTCTGTAACAGCCTTAGGTTAATTTTACTCAGGGAACTGATCCTCCCTCATTTGAAATCTCTGCATCTTGGGTGAAACTACCTCCAGTCATGGGATTCCAGATGAGTTAATTATCATACTGTTTTCCTGTGGCCACAGTGATTGGTTCAAGGGTGTGCATCTGACCCAAACTGTCCAATCAGAAATTTTTAGAGTCAAAGATATTGAGAAAAACATATTCACTCTCTCAAAGTAGATGCTAATAAGGAGGCACAGTACCTTAGAGGATCCTAGCAACCATTTCAGATGCAGGAGGAAAGCCAGACTTACTACAAAACCAACATCAAAAAGAAGAGAGCAGATAACTGGACAGAAAGTATGCATTAAAACCAATACACCTGCTTTGCCATTAGATTGATGGATGACATTGCAAAACTAAGTTTGTCTTGTTCCTTCTGACTGTACTCCTTAGAGTAATTCAGGGTCCAATGACATTGGGATTGGCTTGTGCTGTCAACACAAAACTAATGGATGTTTTTAGTGTGAAAATTCTTTGAAGGAAAATCACTGCTGTTTGGTGGGGAAGAATCCTTGACAAATTATTTCTTCCAGCTGAGCATGCACTGACTGAAGAGGAAATCTGCACAAGAAAACGACAGAATATTACATTTCCCCTGAATCCTGTTTCTCATTATTTAAGTGTTCCACCAGTAGGAATAAGGCAATATGAAAATAACCAGAATAACAGTGGTTAGTATGAATACAGACAAAGCCAGATACCTTAGTAAGATAACCCTACCAGGTCAACAAAAGCCTAATCCCATTGTTAAGGTCACATTCTCTCTACCAAGCGTTGTAGTTGTATGAATCGAAGCAAACTTTGCCTATTGTTTGATAAGATCGCAGTTTTATGTTGACATCTCAGAAAAAAATAGTAAATAATAAATCATTTTTTCCCCAATTTAAGATATCATAAAAACAAAAAGGAACTAGAAGTTGAGAAGTCGACTGACCGGGATACATCTACACTTTGCATGAGCAACTGAATCAATCCTTCCTGGCATTTTATTTAATGGCTCATAATAATGTCACCTTGATAATAGCAGTTGCACATGCTTTTCTTATATGCCCTATACCCTTTTCTGTGTAAGTCACTGAATTTTTTAAGCTAGACCTATTTAACTGATCATACTTCTCAGATAATAAGTGATCATTATCACATTTAGGAAGTAATAAAACTGTCTGGGCTTATTTCTCCTGCCATTGTTAGCATCACCCTCACTTTCACGTGTTCTGTTTTGTGACGTATTTTAGGCAGCTATATTTCCTTTACTCTTCATGTTACTTGCGAGTTTTGCTCTGGTGAATTCCTCCTATGAATTTTGTACGTCTTCCATTTACATAACTTTTTTTTTTCTCCTTGTCTTAGGTCACATCTTTTTTCACATTTAACATTGTTCCTTACAAATGTCACTCAAAAACTTCTTTCTAGTCTACATACCTAATGAGAATGTGACCAGGGCTTTATAATGCTGGTGATGATGGTCCTGATTTTAATGCTAGGTTACAGCAGATTCCCTTTGATGTCCCTTCTAAAGCTAGCACACTTTGATAATAACTTTATAAACTGGAGTGGACAAATTAAGTGACCTAACTCTTCAGTGATTCAGGCTCACATGTTAATCATGTAACAGATGTGATTATTATTACTGAATCATTTCTTTTGAACCAGCTATTGGAACACCCACATTGTATAAATAAAGGCTCAGTTTCCCAGACAAGGAAATGGATATAAAAATCTAATATTTATAAAAGGTATTTCATGAGTTGAAAATAAAGATACTCACAGTGGAATTCAAGAATCTAAAAAATGGGGAAGATATCTTAATGTTGCAAAAAAATAATAATATTGAGAAAAATACAATTTAAATACTATAGTTTACAATATAGGAAAATATAGCTTATGATTCATGCCATCTGTATCAAAGTGAATAGTTATCTAAATTTCTTATAAGTTTTGTCTCATCTTTCTAAAAGCAAATGGTTTTCTAAATTACTTGCAGCCCTGCGACATCAGTGAGTGGAGCTCTTTGTCAGCCGCTCAGAGGACAAGAAAATGACACTAGATACAATTATGTCGGTTCAGACCTCATGGCAAAACATAAAGGGAATCTTTTAGCTTAGCACCTCCAAAGGTACTAATCGTAAACTAAACATGATTTCATCACCAAATAAATACTAAGTATTGACTCTGCATGAAAACAGCAACAAATCTTACTCTCTCTCAGTAAGTAAAATCATCACTTGAAAAGGCCTACTAGGATACATGTAGTTAAGTGCTAAGATCTAAGCAAAGTGCTAGATAAACACAGAAGAGTTAAGAGTGAATTATATACCAAATCACAATTAATTCAGAGTCTGTGGCCTTTGTGATGACTAATGATTATATTTCCACTGGAGATTGGAAAAGTTCTCACCCAGGAGGATCTAGGCCAGTGTCCCCATCTCAATTCCCAGTGTTCTTTAATTTCTGCTAGTATCTCTAGCAGAATTTCTGCTCTCCTCTCTCACAGCCTCTCCTGAGAGACCTGGGTCCAGCTTGGAATGCCTGTTCTGGTTTTCTCCTCTACCTGGAAGACACTCCCTCATCACCAAAGCAATTTTCTTTCAACTACTGCATACATTCTACAGTGACAGCCCTCGTGGTTCAAAAAACTACATTTGAGAAAGACAGCTTAAGTATTAAGTAGACCTTTATATTTATGATTTTATATAAATGACATGAAGTTTTCAATATTCCCTTCCACTGTCATAGAAGTATACATCGACAGCCTTGTCCTGGCTTCACAGTGCGTGGTGGTGATTTCCCCAACCCTCTTCTTTTGACTTAGTCAACTGGGCTCACAGAGTCCGTTTGTCCCAAGCTTCTGTCACTGCATAAGAACATACCGGCTGGGCTGCTCACATGATTTCAGACTGTCTCAAACACGATGCGCCAAACTCAGCCAACTTGCAGTCTGAAGCATATCCACCCACCGAGCAGAGCCAAGTCAACAGTAGCCAGAGCTCAGCCAACCACAGAATGGAGAGCTTAAGAGTAAATATTTGTTGTTTTAAGTCATGAAGTCTTTGGACAGACGATTATGCAGCATGTTCATGGCAATATTTGATAAAGAAAGATGTAAAGCTATAAGCTCTCAGTTACATTCTTTTTTTTTTTTAAGATTTTATTTATTTATTTGACAGAGAGAGATCACAAGTAGGCAGAGAGGCAGGCAGAGAGAGAGGAAGGGAAGCAGGCTCCCTGCTGAGCAGAGAGCCCGATGCGGGACTCGATCCCAGGACCCCGAGATCATGACCTGAGCCGAAGGCAGCGGCTTAACCCACTGAGCCACCCAGGCGCCCTCTCAGTTACATTCTTAAACTGACTTTTTATTACCTGAATCAACTAACTAAAAAAAAAGAAAAAAAAAATATATATATATAAGATATATATCTTATATATATAAAATATATATATATTTTTTTTTCTTTCAAACAAGAGAAGTATTTAGCTTTTTCAAATTGTCTGGTTTAAGGGGCCTTCCTCATTCTGTCTGCCATCATCTGGTTTTGTCTCTTAATACCTTAAACTGCAATTTCAGCATTTATGAAGGCCATCTCCCTTCCTCCACATACTTTTCTTTTTCCTACAAGCCCTATTACATATTATCGTGCATCCTGTCATCCTAGAGCTATAATTATGTGATGATGCCCTTAGTTCTGGGGGTTAGGGATAGTGCGTTTAATTGCTTTAACATCAAGGTCCTATAATGGAGGAACATCAAAAAGTATAAGAAAGGGGAGTGAGAAACCAGGCCTGGATTGTTTCACTTCAGATGCTTTTTTCCATAAGAATAAACACATAACTTCTTTAAGCCATATATCTGTTGATATATGTGCTACATGTAGCCAAGAATATTCCTAACCGAAACGGGTCTCTAGATGCCACATGGTCGCCACAGCGTATAACCTTCATATTGTTTTCAGAGCAGCCTCATACCCAGAATAATGCAAGCAAAATGGATTCTTACTATAATCCCCAATATCTCTTTCTTACAAGATATTAACCACAATACACAATGCTGATCCTCCATTCTGGAGTGAAATTGGGACTAGAGTGTCACTATCTTTCTCCTTCAGAAGAGTTCAGTGTCGACTCTCATGATCTGAGCCAAGGCAATGTTACCCCATCTGGAAAAATGACACACTGCCACTTTGTTTCTATTCCATTAAACTTTCCAAGACCATTTTGCATTTCAACAGTCTGTCTTTCTGTCTCACACACACAGAGCTTAAAGTTTTGCTTTGCTTTGTTTTTTTAAGGGTTCATTAATATATTCCAAATAAATGTTTTCAAACTGTTCATCTTAGCCTAATGAGATTAGTTGAGCTAACTTTGATCTCATAGATGAAAATTAGATGTACCAAATATTATTACTTCTTCTAATGAATATGAGATGGAAATCCTAAAAGCCCAGAATTCATAGGTCATTATAGCAAATGCCTGACCTATGACCTCATATTATTTTAACAATATGACTAAACAAGATAGAAATGCAGTAAACAATTTTGTGAACATTTCATAGAGGTATTTAGATAGTCTACAACATATTCCTAAGTTTCCAAAACATCTTATTTGACCAAATACCCAAAATATCCTATTTAACTAAACTTAAGCAGGGAAACAATAAGTAACATACTTCCTACTAGTTCTTTTTTTTTTTCTAATATTGTATTTATTTATTTGACAGAGATCACAAGTAGGCAGAGAGGCAGGCAGAGAGAAAGGGAGAAGCAGACTCCCTGCTGAGCAGAGAGCCCAATTTGGGGCTTGATCCCAGGACCCTGAGATCATGACCTGAGCCGAAGACAGGGGCTTAACCCACTGAGCCACTCAAGTGTCCTGTACTTCCTATCAGTTCTTAACACATTTTGTATAGCACTGAATTAGGAGTTCACAAAACATATTCTTCTTTGCCACTAACATACATTTACCTTTGGATAAATGACATTAAAAAAAAGAAAAACCAAAATAAAATAAAAACAAAAAAACGGTTTTCTTTTTTAAATTATGGACTCATACAAGATTGGTAGAGATTCAGTAAAATTACAGGGAATTACTTTCAAAATCACTGGTATTTTCCTACCTAGGTCAAAGGTGGAGCCCAGAAACCTTCTACATAACTCCCCAGATAATTCTAATATACACTTCTGTTGGCAAATCTGTTGGATTTAGTCACTTCTGAGGTCTTGGTCAGATACATTAGTTTATGATTCCAAGCTTACCTATAAACAAGGCTGACAGTTTGAGATGCTACTTCATTTCTCCACCCTTAATTATTACAAAAGTTTAGTGTCCCTTTCTAAGGGACACAAGAGAGTCAAGGCAAAAGTCTTTACACAGTTGAGTGGCTTCATTACTTTGGATCAATGAAAGCTGAGTAATTTAGAAAACTAAGCTTGGGAAAAACACCTCAGGACTGACAGATACCCAGAAAAATTCAGAGTGGAATAAAATTTTAAGAAGATTCTCTACCAGATTTTAGAAAATACACTCAAGTACTATCCTCTGGCAGATCACTATAATTATTCTTTATACAAAAGGAGAATGAGGTCTGTAGAATTAATCTAATAAATGAGAAGAGAGTTTAAAATTAGAGTTCTTTGGGGAATAGCTTTTCTTACAGCATTGAATCTTTGACATTGAGACCACTTTTCATGAGGACATTCCAAATCTAATATCCAGAAAACCTGCACATTAAGAGAAATAATTTTCTGTGTTCATATTTATATTTATTTATTCATCAAATATTTTCTTTTGTTAAAACAACAGTAACAAAGACTCTCAAATGACAAAATAAATTCAATAATTTTATTGTTCAGTGAAAAAGAAAGCCGTCTCAGATTGTTATCCTGCTATGGAGTCAGAAGAACATTTAGTGTCATGTTTAGTTGAGCTCTAAGGGGAGACTTGCTTCAAGTTAGCCAATAAAAAATATTATGTCTGGATAAAAACTGAGAGAATTCTTATAGGATGAGGCTGGCAGTATCATAATTTGTGAAATGCGAAAGGCAGCTTTTCAGTTTATATTCAGTTGTAGGAAGAGAGAAAATGATAAAGAGTCAATAGGGACCCAACATCTACCAAGGGTTCCAAGACCCCCCGCACCAGGAGCACATTCATATTTAACGTACTAAATTAAGGGCTCCCAGAGTAAATATTTTCCGTTCTCCCTACAGCCATATTCCCCATATGTAGACAAATTAATGAAGGTATATTCTGGAACTGTACATAAATATTCAACTAGTGTCTGTATTTATGCCCCAGCTTACAAATAACTAATGGTCGGCTGAGCCAAAATAATCATCTATGCTAGACATGTAGGAAGGATTGCTGATTTCATTTATTATACCACCTGTGAACCTCCTAGGGGAAGGGCAGTCTAGTGAAATATTCTGGTGTGCTGACACAATTTTGTACTTGTTTATGAGGCTACGCCAGCCTATTCCTAATTTCCTGTTGTAATTCTTTGCTTCAAAGGCCAACTCCACACATGGGAAGAATATTTTCTGCAGTCTTCTCACAACTCTGCTATCTACATCTTCAATTGCCTCCCTGGGTCTTCTGGTCCCTTTCATGCTTGTGACAGTCACGGGAGATTTAAGTTAACATTGGAGCCAGAGCAAGACCATCAGTAACGGAAGGTTTAGATCGTTATGTCCATTACTTGATTTTGATTCTTCCTTAGTACAGGGGAGGGAGAAAAACTTTCTTTCCTAATTCTTGAGCTCCGAATGACACTGAACAGTTTTTACTCCAGTGTTTTTCACGGAGAGATCAAGTAGAGACAAACTGATCTTGCTTCCAAGCTCACAACCTCTCTGCAAACTTGTTTCTACCCTCAAGCAAAGTATCGATGTAATGTGGACAAGCCTGAAAATACTAGTATTATTCCTTTAGTAGGCAATGATAGCATCATATCCTGGGGGAATTAGCTATTACAGTTTTTAAGACTTCTTATTAAAATGTGCTAATCCCAGCTGGGAAGCTCAATGTTACCAAAACTAGGCAGAAAAGATAGTTATTTCTGTCATCGTATCTATCAAAGAATAGCTGAAGGACTACATCTTATTACGACTTTTAGCTTTAAAGTACCTTTGTCATTCAGTAAATGCAATTTTACCATTCATTGGATCTATGCTATCTATTTAGTACTAATACTTATAGCTTGACATGTTGATTTTTTAGATGTTCGCTTCACCTTAAAAATTGACAGATATTGAAGAGGTGTGAATTTTTAATACTGAATGTCTAGATTTCCAAAAGGTCAGCTAGAATATGCCAGTCCAATGGAATCTGTGGCTCAACTAAAGATCAAAGTGAGCAATGAGAGGCTTCATTGACTTTTCCAAAGAAACTGAACAAGCTAGAAAGCTATCAGACTGAACCAGTTTGAGTAGGAGGAGGGAAATGGAATCACTGACATCTGGATGTTCTCACTCAAAATGATTTCTAAAATCTTCTAACTGCTGACAAACTAAAAGTATGATATTATTAAACAGTGACTAGTTTCAATGTACACTAATAATTTTTCCATTCCTCATTTGTCAAATAAACTCTGGCATCATAATAAAAAGCAAAAAAATTAATAAAACCTGGCCAATGGCTTAAAAGATTTTAGAAAGAAAATGAACATGCAAATAAAAATGATAATTAGAGTCCAGAGGGCACATTTCTTAACTGATAATTTGTTTGTTGTGCTTAAATATTGCAAAGGTTTCTGGTATGCACATCCTGTTGTACCACATGTGATTTTGTTTTGCTCACAACAAAGTAATTGTTGTTGTCTGAGCTTTAGAATCAATCTTCTCCTTTTTTTATATATGCCCTGATGATTACATTAAAAAATGTCAATGAGTATACAGACTAACATTAAGTATATCTCCTCCTGAGTGGATTTTTTTTCTTGAAATGTACACATTTTTATCTGTCTTTGACTATTTAAGGTGTACTTCCAAAACCATTCCTTAAAAAAAAAAAGAACTTTTTTTGTTTTATCTAATTATCTAATAAATTAATACAACAAGGGAGCTCATTAAATGCAAACGAGGAAGAGGGAAAAGGTGTTGCTAGAACTTAATTAGCAAGATACAAAGATACCAATTAACACCTATAGCTCAGGAAAGAAAAATAAGTTTTTTCATGTGGCACCATCAAAAAATAAAATCACAGCTGGTTACACATATTAAGTGGAGTGCAGATGAATTTTTGTCTTCTGTTGGCATTAGGGCCTCGGGAGTATGGGGAAAAGGAGAAGGGGGAAGCAAGAGAGAAAAACTTCTAAGCTAGCCAAGAAAGCACCATTTTGTTCATCTGAATGCCTTCTGTTCAGGTATTTGGAAGACAATCTGCATTTTGGGGAAAATTTTACACAAAGTCCAAGCCAATACTATTTTATTGTTTTCAATCCTTTGTATAGACATTGTCTCTAAAAACTCACCATAAATATGTAATTTATCATGATAATTTCTGTCAATCTTATCATTATTTTCTCAAATCTAATGGCTTCTGTGTAAGACATAAATCTTCATAGTTTCCTTAGTTTTACTAGGTATGAACTCAAAAGACAATTTTAAGTTTTCTAATAGACTACAAATAGTGCAAAGCTGTCACACATGGGTGTGACTAGATGAAATGTAACATTTTATAAGGTATCTGTGTAGTACCTAGAGTTTTGCATTTTTCAAGATCACTTCAACTGGGAGCCCACACCCAAGCCCTACTGAACATATAATTATGGCAGGGGGGTTAAGCACCAAGAGTGAAACCAGAGTGTTCTGGGCAGGTTTCAATGACTAAAAAGAAGATTGGAAGTAAGCATTAACCTAAAATAATTTTACGCCAGTCTTTCCTGAGATAATATTTTTAAGCTTTTATTTGGAGATAATTTCAAGCTTATGGAAGAATTTCAAGAATAGTACAAAGAGTTGTCATACACCCTTCAACTAGATGCACTTATTATTATATCACCTTCATGAGCTGTGTAGGTGTGCACACATGTGGACATGCTCTCACCCAGCATTTGAGAGTAAGTTGCTGATATAATGCCTCTACACCTCTTAATGCTTGGGTGTACATGCCTCAAGAATAAGGACATGCTTTTTTAGTGGCAGTACAGTTACCATTTCGGGAAACACACATTGATAGAATACTTTGATCTACTATCCCTGGTCCAGTTTTGCAAATTGAGCCAATGATGTCTTTTATGCCAGATATTGCATTTGGTTGTAATGTCTCCTGGAGTCTCCTTTAAAGTGGAATGTGTCCTCAGCCTTTTTTTGTCTCTCATGGAATGCACATGTCCTCATCAATAATGTAAATTGTGATTACATTAATTTTGTCTAGTGTATTCACTGTTTAGATCTATGAGATCATTTTAAAGCTTGATTTATTTTAGCTAATGATCAGAATTACTTTAAACAACAGATTACATATTCAGATGAGTCATGCTACAGATCTCCCATGTTGATCAAACTGGATATATTTCCACGGCTTTAGACTTCTATTGGCAAACCCACACCATCCTAATACCAAAGCTTTAATTCCCATCGAGCTAAACATTTCCAACACTTTTAATGGTTATAAAATTAAAATGTATTCTTGAAAGCCTATGGTTTTCAGGTAGGTAAGTTAAACATTTGGATCTTCTGCCTACAACTTGTATCAGTTTAATATGTGTATCTTATGTCCTGAAAGGCCATGTGAATTAAATTACACACTTATCAAAAGACTGCCTGTATATTTTTTTACTATCAAAAGAGGCTTTCTATTAAGTTATCAACAATAAGGAGATTAAACGTGGCTTATTGTCTGGTCGGAAAGATAAAACAGGTACATATAGAACAGGGCAGAATAATAAGTGATATAGTAAAAGAGGTGCAGGTTATATTCCATTATTTAGCCAAATTATTCTTATCATTAAAGACAAAGATCAGGGCACCTGGGTGGCTCAGTGGGTTAAGCCGCTGCCTTCGGCTCAGGTCATGATCTCGGAGTCCTGGGATCGAGTCCCGCATCGGGCTCTCTGCTCAGCAGGGAGCCTGCTTCCTCCTGTCTCTCTGCCTGCCTCTCTGCCTGCTTGTGATCTCTCTCTGTCAAATAAATACATAAAATCTTTAAAAAAAAATAAAGACACAGATCAAATAAATAAACAAATAAATAATTACAAACTCAAATCAAAAATCAAAATGACACTGATCACCCTGGAAATCATGCTATATTTTGTTTTCTGTATTTCACACTTTCTTCTTAATAGTCAACTTATTGTTTTAATCTGAACCAACTGACTTCTAGTTCTGCTGGAAATTATTCTGATACTTCCTATCACTTATCTCCCAGATTAAAGCCACCACGTGTTTGTTCTTTATATATTCACGCTTTGTTTTCCCCTTCATTCTGCTGAAATACATTCTCAAATTATTTTCTCAAAAATTATATAGTCAATTTACTTAGTGTTTTTAAGTCTACATTATCATTTCTTGTTCTTACACATTAAAATGATAATTTGGCTAAATAAGGAAATCCTAGGATTTTCGTTCACAATTTTTTAAAAATCATTTTGCTTTATCCCAATAATAAGGAAAAAATTAAACAAGCTAAAAAAAAATCACATTTATTCTTGGATCCAACTGAGAACTAGAATTCAGGGAAACCAAGCAGCCTAAAACCCAAGGGAGGACAGGCCCTCAGATGAGAGCTGAACATGAAGGTTACCTCATTTGCAGTAGGGGATGGCATCAAGACAAGACCACCATTGACCCCTTCCAATGAATATGAGAATGTTCTGTGACAGGGCTCCACAGAGAGAAAACGTTTGAAGTAAAGCTGTGCCGGTTTTTGTTCCTAGGCCCTAAGAAACTGGCAACTTCTACTTCTTCTCAGAATCCCAGGCTGTCATACCAGTGGTCAAATCTGACTTCCCCTCAGATCTCCGCACAGGACAAGCCACATGTAACGCTGTCCACACACCACGAAGCACAGCCGTTCAGCCATCTTTACCAGGGACCAGGTGTGGGCAAGCAGCCAAGTGGAACTTCACAAAGGACTCCATGTGACAGCTGATGACCGCACTGTGACCTCAGTCATCACAGAAAGAGAGGAAATCCAGTGGAGGATGTCCCAAAATCCTGAACCACAAAATCGTGAGCGATGACAGTGGCAAGTTGAAAGTTTGTTGTGGAGCATTACGTAAGGGGATAGTAAGGCTGATTGGGAGTCTCCCATGTTGTTTCAAATTTTCTTCAAAAATCACATGACACAGGGGTGGCTGGGTGGCTCAGGGGGTTAAGCCTCTGCCTTTGGCTCAGGTCATGATCTCAGGGTCCTGGGATTTAGCCCCACATTGGGCTCTTTGCTCAGTGGGGAGCCTGCTTCCCGCCCCCCCCCCTGCCTGCATCTCTGCCCACTTGAGCTCTCTGTCTGTCAAATAAATAAATAAAATTTTAAAAAAAATCACATGACACAGAATGATATCTGTAAGTTATGAGCTGTGTGGCCTGCCACTACGTGACATTCTTTAACCTAAAAATATAAATTTCATAAGTTTTAACCAAATATGAATTTTGAGATATTCTGGGATAACAGCTGATTCGATGAGGAGCAATAGCCCAGGGGTGGTTAATTAGTGGGAATTCTAACCAGAAGTGGCAAAAACATGCCACCTACTTTTACGTCAGATGATGTTAAATAACAATAGATCAAACAAAATACTGATTTTCAAAACTGTGGAATCCCTGGAGGTAATGCACATATATCCTCCCATTCTGAGAACAGTTTTAAGCTTCTAGCAAGTTCTGAAGCCTAGACCTGGTGACAGTGCCTCAAGACTTAGTTCTGAAATGGCTTCATTTCTAAATCCTAATTCAATGGTTCTTGTACAGTTATCTGACCGTAAGTGTGACTGAATTCTGTCTTTCGAATCCTTTGTCCTCTAGCTTGAATAAACATTTTATGCTATGTGCAGTCATGTCCCTGCTTGGTCGTACATGTTTGCGTGCACTGAGGCTGTAAGGAACGGGGCCTCTAATTCCCATCTACCACTACATACAGAAGGCTAACGGGATCATGAAAATGACCTAATCATTACAAAGAATATAATGAACTTAAGTCAGGTCACATACAGAGTAGGCTGACAAGCTGCCCCTTTCCTCTGCCTTTTCCTTCCAGGAGGCTGTGAGAATATTACTCGGGGGCCCCCCATATATAGCACCAGCAGCCTGGGCTCTCTTCAGACTGTTCACTCAGTTATTACCAGAAAACACTCTGCTGTTGGTATTGACCAGCTTGCTCTCTGCTTTGGGCAGGGACGCATGGAGCCAGCCTGACCAGCGCACTGTCCAACCATTCACCTTCAGCTACACACACAGTCCTCATGGTCTCTACGCCCCTCTGTGTCTAGGAGCCCCAAATCTCTCTGAGTCCCCACAGGAAAGTCACTATGAAGTTCCTCTGCCTCCAGCTCCCACCCGTACTTTGGATGTGTCTTGCTACTTACACCCTAACTTCCATATGCTTGTTGTTTTTTTTTATGTATTTATGTACAATGAAAAAAGATTTGAGAAGGTAAGTCAACAAATATGTAATGTCAGTCCGCCATCATGAATTCAAATTTGCATTTAGCAAGTTTGCGTCATTTCCGTCAGACTTAGTACATTTCAAAACACCGCAGATACTCAGTCTCTATTACAACGTCCCCCAAATATCTGTTCATTTACTGAATACGCACGACGCCCTAAGTGCTCTAGTGTCTGCCTTCTGTGCACCATCCGCATAATGCTTAGTCCTCTGAAATTTAGATATTCTCATGTGAGGTAGCCCCAATCTACAAGTTAATATGCATCTGAAATTACCAGTGCTCTGAGACAGACTCTCTGTCCGTCCAGGAGTGGTTAAGACGGCACTGAGGAGGATGCTGGATGGAGTGCTGAAGGGCGAGAGAAGTCCTGGCAGGTGAACAAAGTGAAGAAGGGAGTTGCAGGTGAGAATGCGGAGACGAAATGGTTTGTCTGGGAAATGAAAGCCTTTTCATGTGGCTAGAAAACAAGATGTGTGCACAAAAACTGCAGCAGAAGAGACTAGAGAAATGAGCATGAGTTAGAACAAGCCGAGGATGCTGGGTTTGATTCCACAGCTAAGGCAGAACCAGGAGGAGGCCAGCTGACGCGGGACACCAAGCGCCTGGTGCCCCCCATGGGCCCAGCCCCTTCCATCACGCGGCTTGCTCTAACACCCTGAACCCAGGAGCGCTGATGCTGGGTTGTGTAATTATCAAGCGATTGACAGAGTGGCTGAAAAAGAAAGGGGCGGCGTAGGGGGTGTGGGAGAAACGTTCGGAAGAACACGGAGAAAAAATGGATCAAATTAAGGGCCTGGCTCCCAAGGAAGGAAGCAGCAGCAGGAATTAAAAAACAAAAACAAAGTTTGAAGCTGCACGGAAGGCACTGGGGACTAGAAGGACGAGAGAGAGGATGAGATTCACTGGTTGCAGGTATTGATCTTTCCTAGTTGTGCTGAAGAATTTCCGGGTGTTAACGAGGTCCTAGGTGTGCCCCGGAGCGTGGGTGGCTGATGGCCCAGAGTGCGGGTTACCGACAGGGAGGAGCTGGGAGAACAGGCGAGGGCTGGGGTGAGGGGGGAAGAGGTGCACGAGGTGGGGGGGATCCGGCGGGGGTGTGCGGACTGCGGCCGCCAGCAGAGACTGACCACGCGCTGATGGTGAGAAATTAACACTGAAATGAAAGCACAGTGGAGGCGGCATCCTTCGAGCTGCCTACGGAAGACGAAGAGGCAGGGAGGTCAGTGAGCAGATTCTGGATGGGTGGGATGATGAGACGTTCTGGAGAAAATAAAGATTTGGCAACAAAATGAAAAACAATGATGCAGAAGAAAAGAAAAAAAAAACAGGGAAATATCATTTCAAAGTTCTCATCGCAGCCGACTGGAAGAATTACTAAGGCGATCAGACAGTGGAGAAGGGAGTCTGGAGTCCGGGGAACATTGAGAACTCCGTTTAGACCAGTTATGTTTGTGGTTACACACAAGTGGATCACATCACTATGACTTGAATTGGATGAAAGTAAGCAAGAGCCACACGTGTGCACTTTTTATCTTTTGTTTAGTTTTCAGCTGAAATGACTAGTAGCCAGTCTTTACATTTCCCTGTAAGATATAAGCATAAAAGAAAACAATGAAAATCACAGTTTTTTGTCAAGGCTTTGTGCAGGCATTGGGCTAATACTTATAGGTACTTCCCGTCATTTAATTTCTAACATCTCTACGCAAACAGATTGTTTACTCACCGTCCAGAGTTGGGATTGCGGAATTACATACTCCAGGTTCACCCACGTTGTGGAAGGACTCAGGGGTTAGGGAGCATGAGCCCCCTGCATATTTGAAAATTCACAAATAATTTTTGATTCCCCCCCAAATTGAGCTACTCACAGCCTGTGGTTGACCTGAAACCTTACTGATAATACAAATTTTCAATTAACACACACTTTGTTTGTTATATGTATTTTATACTATATTCTCACAATAAAGGAAGCTAGAGAAAAGAAAATGCCATTAAGGAAACCATAAAAGGGAGCGCCTGGGTGGCTCAGTGGGTTAAAGCCTCTGCCTTTGGCTCAGGTCATGATCCCAGGGTCCTGGGATTGAGCCCTGCATCGGGCTTTCTGCTCAGCAGGGAGCCTGCTTCCTCCTCTCTCTCTGCCTGCTTCTCCGCCTACTTGTGATCTCTGTCTGTCAAATAAATAAATAAAATCTGAAAAAAAAAAAAAAGAAAAGAAAAAGAAAAAGAAAACCATAAGGGAAATACGTTTATGGTACTCTGCTGTATTTATTGAAAAAAATCCACATATAAGTGGACCTACACAGTTCAAACCTCTATCATTCAAGGGTCACCTGTAAATTTTATTTTAAGCTCCATGATTCAATCTATCTGTCATACCCAAGAACACGCAATCCCAGAAACTCATAATGTGAATGCTTCAAACTGATTAAACAAACTGTAACTCTTTATAGGATCCCCAAAGTTCAGATTAGCAAGTAAGTGAGGAAGGCAGTAGCTAAGAACGTGGGCTTTAGGTAAGTTGCACAGAATCTGGGTCTAACGTTAAACTCTGGCATGCCTTGGCTGTGTAATTCCAGTAAAATCACTAAACTTATCTGAGCCTTATGCAAACTAAGGAAAATAAAAATGCTGACCTCATATATCTGTGTGACAAATGAGATCATGCCTGCAAATTTCTTAGCACAGAGCTAAATCAAGATCAGCTGTTTGTAACGGCTAATACGTTAGGCATAGTATTGTATTTAGTTCTACAATATTTATTTGACTGGAATCTATATGAAATCTGTATCAAACTAAAAATTCCTACTAGTGCACTAAAAAAGAGATACCTGGGTTACTGTGATTGTAACATCTTGATCTGTACATACTGGACAATGAAAGTTTTTGGAGGTCATCTGCTGTTCTTTAATATTGTGCTGTGAATATTGTAAAACTCCAGGATGCACCTTGAATTTAGTGTACACCTATTATGCTGCTTCAGGTAAAGCAAAATCTGATTGGACTTTCTTTAACGTTCTTCTAGACCAACCCCTCACCATCAGAAGGATTAAGTGATTACTAATAAGAGAAAAGAACTGGATTCCATTAGCATCAGAATGAAGACTAAACTTTCTGATCAAACCAGGTGACTTTGTGCTTTGGCGATAACGGTGTTAGTGCAAAGCTGTTACTATAAAAATGGAGACCACATGTAGCTAAAGTTAACGAAGAAAATTTCTGTAAATTTCAAAAGCAAAACATGGCTAGAAAGAAACTGCTAGAATAAACTGTCTGAGTTCTCTGATTGGAAATGTTATGGGACACCTAGGACTACTGACATGTCAGGTATGACAGCACAGTGAGTGAGTGGTGGCAGTCCTCCTCCCCAGAACCCCCATGCGCTTCAATTAGGAACAACCCTCCTCCTATCCCCAGGCAGGGGTTTGTCTTGAAGACATAAGGATTCTATAAGGATGCAGTTATTTACAGAAACAAAATAATTCAGCTTGAGTAGAGTGGAACAATAGTACACTACATGAAAGGATATTACCATTTTTTAATTAAAAGATGTGGTTTTTTTCACACCTTATCTGTGCTCCCTTTTTCTCATTATCTGCAACAGCCTCTCTCCATACATTCAACTGCATTTACAGACCCTTCTAATGCTATGAAAGAAGCTGAGCTGGCATTGGAGTCCCTGAAGAATGTCCTGGACGTGGGAATGTCTTACCTCCCCATCTTAGTCAGCTGGGGCCCCTGTCCAAAAAGGTCACAGATGGCATAGTTTAAACAACAAAGCATTATTTATCATATCCCTGGAAGCTGGGAAGTCCAAGATCAAGGTGATGGTTTTCTGCATTCATGAGGCGAGCCCCTCTCCTGCATGCAGATGGAAGCCTTTCTGCTGTGTCCTCACAAGGCGAAAGAGAGAGAGAATCTCTCTCATGTTCCTTCTTATGAGAGTACAAGTCCCGTCAAGGGGGCTCCAGCTTCATAACCTACTCTAAACCTCATCGTCTCCCTAAGGTCCCTCCTCCCATTACTGTTGTGCTGAAGATTAGGACTTGGGCATATGAATTGTGAAGAGACACAAACATTTGGTCCATAGCACTGGCCATCACGCGTAGTCTCTCCAAGGGAATGTAACTAAGCACCAAACTGCCAGAGGTCACAAGCAGCATCAAGCCATATGGCCATACAAAGGACAGAGAGCAAGAGGAGGGCCGTCAGCTTTCGTGTTCATAAAAGATCTAGGTAAGGGTTTTCTAACATCAGGTTTCACCCACCTCATATGGGCTGAGAGTTGAGGTCCTGTGTAGTTGGCTTCACTTGGAGACATGTTGTGCAACAGGCCCTGAGGGGCAACCGCCCCTGCTGAGCCCGTGAGTGAGCTCTTTCTGTCCAGCAGAGGACCCTTAGATCTTTTCAAACATGAACCTGCCTGGACATAGGTATGTGGGTTCCTGACCAGAAAGAAAGTATGAGGATAAGATCACTTCTACCTATGGTGTGGATTTTTACCCTCTTTGTTTAGTGATATAATCACAAAATAGGTATTTCTGAAGTGCAATCACCCTTTGGGTTTTCTTTATTAGGATATAAATGCCAATGGGAAGTAAATGAAGTGCTTAAAAGGGCTGGGGCACAGCAGAACAAAGATACTGGAACAAAACCGGAGGAGGTGTCTCATCCCCACCGAGGTCATTTATTAGCTGCGTGACCCCATCATGTCACTGAAATTCTCCAAGACTTTGCTTCCGTAGTGGGAATTGGGGGAAAACATCAATATGTTGAGAACTGTTTCAGAGAGTGCATGGGAAAGCACTTTTTGTCCTATGGAACACCGTTCAAAATTGGACTGCCATTTTATTTTGATATTTCCTTTGGGACTGATGAAGAAAATACAAATTTGTGTCTGTGGGGTTTTTCCCTTCCTTTCTCCACATACCATGCTTTGACATACACACTTCCGTCTAATGATGTGTGTTTAATTGGTGCATATGGATGAGAAGAATGGAAAGATTTTTTCAGCTGATGCCCTCACTTCATGCTGTGAACATGAAAATACTTAAATACACCCCAAAAAAGTGTATGGTGATGGCTTTGGCATTTATACACCATCGGCTGCTCTTCATTCAGATCCTGTCTTTGGCCTCCCTGCCAACTTGCCATCACAGATATTATGATTGCTCACCCACAGGTGCAGCCATACAGCACGACTCTCATTGAAACCGGCATTGTATATGAAAGAGAAACAACATTAAACACGTGGCTCATACACTGAAACGCATGCGTGTGGGTTCTATTGTCTTCCCTGATAATTCCAGCTTCTCCGGTAAATGTTCTCAACGTCTATGCTGCCCTACTTTTTGGAACGAAGACTAACACTCCGTGCTTTCTCTTGAGAATTCCTTATCACCAGATTAAATCTGTATGGAGAGATTTAAATTCATCTGAAATTCTTTCTCTTCTTTGATTTGTTTGTTAAATCATGTGTTTGTTAAATCATCATTTGCAATTTCTAATTTGTAGTACTAATTGTATCTACTTTGAATTCTGTATGAAATCATCTTCATAAAACATTGTGCAATTTACTGTATCATATTTATATGAGATTTCCATTGCATTTCCTTTTCTGTTTCATATATTTTTAAAATGGTTAAACAAATTATAAAATGAATGTTTATTTCTATCCAATAACTCAACATTTATTGGACTTCATTATTAAAATAAATTATTAAAAATATTGAGCTATTTAGTGGATGTTCTTGATACTAATTGTTTAGCTTACATTATAAAAAAAGTATATATTTCCTTCTAACAATTTACATTGTCCTAGCTATAAGCCCAGCATTTTTTCCATGTACTTTACAGTAGCTCAAAGAAACCCTATGATACAGGGACTATTATTATTTGCATTTCATAAATGAAGAAACTGAGACCCAGAAAGTGGAGATAAGTTGCTCAATGTAATCACTACTATTTTTTACAGACCCAGGATAGAAATGTACACAGTTTTTCTCTATACTTCATGTTTTTAAGAAATAGGTTTGTGGTTCTCAAACCACAAGAATCATCTCAAGCACTTTTTAAAACTTAGAACATCTTCTCTGAGTCCCATCCTCAGAAATTCAGAGGTTCAAGGTGGGACTCAAAAATTTGTGTTTCCAACAAGTTCATAGCTGATACCGATGCTACTGACCCAGCACCACACTCTGAGACCTATGAACTACTTGATGCAGACTCTCTTAGGAGGATAACCAAAGATACCAAGACACGAACCCACAAATACTAAAACTATATTTTGTTTAAGAAGAGATAAAACTTCATCAACCAACATTTCATATGTAATACTAATATTTAGCCTTATGTGAAAGCATCTTTCAATAGAGATTAGAGTCAAATGGCTTTGCATTTCAATTCTTTGACAGTCACGGTACTATGGCAGTGAACATGTATCTTCATTAAACTCCAATTTCCCCAACTGTAACAGAGATATAACATTTGCCTTGCTGAGTTTCTACGTGGACTGAGAAAATATGTGTACAGCATCTACCATAAGAACTTGGTAGTTGTAAGTTAGAAGCCATTTCCCTTCTCTGGTTATTCTAACTCAATAAAAAATCAGAAATTATTTAAATTCATCAATCATACACTATGAAGAACAAGGAGAAACAGCATCAAGAAGAGGGATTGGAGGATTGGAATATATATACATATATATATATATATATATATGTATATATATTCACACACACACACACACATTGACAAACCTCTTGTTTGATTCAATTGGAAATTAAATTGATTTTGTAACAAAAATAAAAAATTTCCTGCCTAGTTTTTTTGTTTTGTTTTTGTTCTGTTTTGTTTTGTTTTGTTTTGTTTTACTAAGAGCTTTTGTGAAGTGATAAAGGACCATTATATTCTCCTGAAATAGTTGCCTACCAATAGGAACTCAGTAAGCACTTTAAACTATGGGACATGCTTATAAAGAATAGGATACTCAGGGTGCCTGGGTGGCTCAGTGGGTTAAGCCTCTGCCTTCAGCTCAGGTCATGATCTCAGGGTCCTGGGATCAAGCCCCACATCGGGCTTTCTGCTCAGCAGGGAGCCTGCTTCCCTTCCTCTCTCTCTGCCTGCCTCTCTGCCTACTTGTCATCTCAGTCTGTCAAATAAATAAATAAAATTAAAAAAAAAAAAAGAATAGGATACTCATTGTTAAAGATAAATGTCATGTCTCAACTCACTGAATTTATCAATACATTGTTACATAACATTCTCTAACCACATGTAAATTTAAATAGTTTTCCTCTTCTTCTGATCTCTAAAACCTGTTACCCATCTCTATATTCTATTTTCTTTGTTACAAGTTAGGGGGCCATGTTGTAAGCTTCTTCTTCACTAAATTTAATGTTGGACCAAAATAGTGTGAGGAAAAAAAATGTGGAGTCAATGATTTGGCTGCCATCCAAGCACACCCTGGGTGACATTGTCCATTTCCAGGGCACTTTTGATAATGGTGAAGAACACTGTCATGTTAAAACCAATTGGAAACATTCGATTTTCTTTGATTCCATGCTAAACATCTTGGCCAATGACTGAGAACTAGGAGAATAAAATGCACATATAAGACCTTGCAAAATGGAAATGTTAATATTTGCATGAAAGAGTTGACTTCCAAAGAAGAGGTTAAACTAATCCATTGTATTAGAAGGCAAAATAATAATTATCTTTGGGATGGGGCATGAGAGGGATATGGTAATATTCTTTTAATATCTTACTTTTATTGGCATCCTAGTTACATGGCTATGTTCACTTACAGTCCATAGATATTTGATGGTTTATGAATTATGCTGTTTTCTGTGTATATGTTAGCTTTCAATAAAGTTTTACTTTAAAAAATGAAGGAAGTTCCTAAGCTCAGGGTGTTTTCCTATGCTCCTATATTCCCTGTTTATACAACAGGCTAGGAAGAAGGCTAAGTCACAAAAAATATTTATTCACTCCTAAAAATTTTATTTTTGGTCTGCCATTCAAAGAAGCATCAAAAAGACAACTTTTCTTGAACAAAGTATTTCTTTTATTTCATGGTCTGTGTAAATACACATTTGATAAGATTGTAAACTGATTCTTGTTTTATGGTAGGTCTCGGTTTCCATTTCTTTATACAAGTCAAAAATCATCTCTAAACAAAAATCAGTGACCTAAATTCAGAGGCATGATCCAGGACAAGCCCATCGAGTGCTGGAAAGATAAAAATCACCATCCTCTAGATTTATTTATCTTGTTACTATGCTCCAACAGCATCATTTCAGTTTCTAAAGACTTTAGAATAATTTGTTTTCTCTAAACCAATTTGTATCATGTCAAAGTGAAATTGCAGTTTTACAACCACCTGGGGGAATGAACGATCCCTTTCCATAAATAAAAAAGTGATCTGCATAAATATGTACTAAGATATCCCTATAGACTTTAGGAATTTTGTATATGAAGAGAAGAGGTGTGAATGGAAACAATTAAAAAAATATGTGAGGCAAGTTACAACCTTCACTACACTTGCCATATTCTAATTGTCTAATAAATTAATATCAATGCTGAGAGCAGATTTGTACAAATATTCATTTGGGATTAGAGCCAGCTTATTCAGATAAACACATATCTTCCAATGGAGCTGGATGTTCCAAAGCAGACCTGTAGGAGAAAAGTCCATCCACAAATAAGAAAAACGTGGTATTCGGAAAATCCAATATATTTAATTTGAAAATTCAGAGTTATTTTGCATTAAACTGCTCATCAAAGGGTATTTTTACACTAATCAGCCCTAAATGTGTTTCCTCCTTCTCCGCACTGCATTCATATTAAGCAGACAGATAGGTGATAGATAAAGCAGGGATGAACGCCTCCTCATTGACAAGCTGTCAGAGGACATGGAAAACTCGGTCTCAGATGAGAGGGAACAAAAAAAATATTTTTTGAAATAAATGTCTTCATTAATCCCTTTCCAAAAATGGATGGTGTTTTGAGTATTCAGGCGAACTCTTAAAGCCTGAATCAAGTGAAAAGCTACGCTTGCAGCAACTTTCATCTGTGAGATGTTCTCTGGAACCGTCCGCCTCCTCTACCCTTCCAGGCTGTCAGTGAGTGCGTGACGACTACACTGAATCAGGAACCTGAACTTGTGTGTAATTATACAATCACCTTGAGCAAATGTAGCCTCAATTAGCAATCACGGGCATTGCATCACGCTAGAGAGGTTTGATTGTGAGTTTTAAAGACTTCAACAACTGGTCTCTCCCTCCAGTGCATGCCAGGCTCTTGAAGCATATCACTCTCTAAGATCTTTCAGCAACATTCTACCCATTTTGTCACAGGCACCACATTTTTTTTTTTTTGTACCTGTATGCTACTTCTACTTGTTCTACTAAAATACTTTTTATTCCCCCCTTCTCCAAAACACCGGCTCTCTTCTTTCCTCTGGAAAATCTCCCTAGTTAGCCTTTCTCCTGGCAAACACAAGTAGAAAAAGAGATGACTCTTTATGTGATTTTAAGCAACAGAAGTTTTCCAGAAATTTTACCATTTGATGCCTGATGTCTTAATTCCAATTCTTCAAGAGAAGCTTTATCAGTTCTGACCATTTGGACTTACTAGTACTAATCATTTATTAAACTATATGGGTTGTTACTAGGTTCAGCTAAACAAAGAAAACAAAACATGCTTCCTGCCTTCATGTTCATCACAGCCTAAAGTGGGAACCAGACCTGTGAACCAGTAATTGAAATGAAAATATCTTAAAAATGTAAGAATCAATAGGGAGGGGCACAGTTAGTTGGGCAACTCACTCTTGGTTTGGGCTCAGGTCATGATCTCAGGGTCCTGAGACCGAGCCCTGCACTGGGCTCACTGCTCAGTGTTGAGTGTGTTTGTCCCTCACCTCCCCACTCTGCTTCTCCCCTCACTCACACTTTCTCTCAAATAAATAAATAAAATCATTTAAAAAATCAATAGGGAACCAATGAGAGAGCAATGCATCTTGAGAGAGTGCGGGATATATTGGGGATTTCACAAAAGAAAAAATACTTGAACTTTATATGTGAAATCAGAATTCAGAAGGAAATGAGGCAAGAGAAGGCTTTTCTGGGCAGAAAAAAAAAAAAAAGACAGCAGCATTTAGTTGTGGGGTTGGGACAAGCACACTTGGCTTGGAGCACTGCAGTAGCTCAGACTCACCAGGGATTTTGGAGAGCATGAGGACAGACACCATGAGCTGGAAGCAGATCCTAACCACTCTGTGTGGTTGCCCATGATCTGGTGAGCGGTGGGCCACCCCAGAGGGCACTATGGCAAGAGGATGAAGGATGGGGAAAAAGTCTCAGTAGGAGAGAGGACCAGAGAGATGCTGCCCTCTCTTACATCCATCCCTCTAAGCTCTGCCATGGAAGCGTACCCCTAGTGGGCAGGCTCAGCAGGAGTTGGGGACAACCAATCCTTCAGGTAGGAAAATTATGAGTTCTTTCACCAGAGATCTGGTACTAGGAATTTTGTTTTCACGTTCCATATGATTAAGCCTTTATCATGACCCAACTTATGATACACAACTGTTCATCTCTATCTACTATGATAGATCTTAGTGCTTTGTCTCATTACCTTTTCCAGAATGGAGTATTTCCTTGCACCTGCGAATCTTCTCAGAGACCAGAGTAAAGTAAACAGCTTGGCTGATTCCCTGCATGAAGTCGTGCATCTAACCAGTATTTATGGAACATCTACTGTATGTCAGGTCCCTTTTTAGGCTCTGCCAGTAGAGCAGTGGACAAAATAAGCAGACATCCCTATTGTCATGGAGTAGCCACTGTACTTGGGAGCACAGGCAAGAAGCAAAATAATCGAGCAAAACATGTAAGTGAGATTGGGATACATGCTGAGAGAAAAACAGATCAGGGACAGTAGACAGAATGTGTGTTTGTGGAAGTGCAATTGAAGATAGGTGGCAAGGGGCACCTGACTGGCTCAGTCAGTAGAGTGAGTGACTCCTGATCTCTGGGTAGTGAGTCTGAGGCACACACTGGGCATTGAGATTACTTTAACAACAACAACAAAATAGGTGGCAGGGCAGGTTTTACTGAGAAGACAACATTTGAATAAAGACCTAAAGAAGACGAGAGAAACTCATGAGGATCTGTAGACAGCAGCATGGGATGAGCACAGTGCCAAGGCCCCAGCTCTCAAGGCACAGCTAGAGGGTTATGGACAAGACAAAGGGCTGTGGAGGGGAAAGTGATCAGAGTGGACAGGAACGAAGGCTTTCTAGCTTCTCTCTTGACTATCCCTTCAGAGATTTAGTCGTTGCACTCACTTGGCCGTAACCATGTCTACAGGCTTGGTGAGTTCAGAGAAAACAACATTTCAGAAGCATTCCAACTTCCAAGTTCCAAAAGGAACAGAGTGAGGACTATGGATAATTAGAGTGTATACATAAATTTTAAGTCCCCTTTTGCTCCTTTTAACCAACAATATCAATTTTTTTCTTGTTTAGTTTTTTTTTTAAGATTTTATTTATTTATTTGACAGAGAGATCACAAGTAGGCAGAGAGAGAGGGAGGAGGAAGCAGCTTCCCCTCTGAGCAGAGAGCCTGATGCGGGCCTTGACCCCAGCACCCTGAGATCATGACCTAAGCCAAAGGCAGAGGTTTAACCCACTGAGCCACCCAGGTGCCATCTTGTTAAGTTTTAATACACATAAGAAATATTTACATAGTCATTATCAATGCAAGTTGATTTATGATTGGTGAGGAAGAGGAAGGTCGATGAGTAAGAAAGTGAGAAAAAGAAGAAACCCTGGAGGTGACCAATGAGGTTTGTCTTCTTGAGTTTTCTTTCTTAGCAGTGTTGTGCCTGATAAGCAGACTCTTTCACATTCAAATTATAAATAGAGGAGGAGTCAAGATGGCGGAGAAGTAGCAGCTGAGACGACTTCAGGTAGCGGGAGATCAGCTAGATAGCTTATCTAAAGATTGCAAACACCTACAAATCCAACGGGAGATCGAAGAGAAGAAGAGCAGCAACTCTAGAAACAGAAAATCAACCACTTTCTGAAAGGTAGGACGGGCGGAGAAGTGAATCCAAAGCGACGGGAAGATAGACCGCGGGGGGAGGGGCCGGCTCCCGGCAAGCGGTGGAGCAACGGAGCACAGAATCGGGACTTTTAAAAGTCTGTTCCGCTGAGGGACATCGCTCCAGAGGCTTAACCGGGGTGAAGCCCAAGCAGGGTCAGTGTGGCCTCAGGTCCCGCAGGGTCACAGAAGGATCGGGGGTGTCTGAGTGTCGCAGAGCTTACAGGTATTAGAACGGGGAAGCTGGCTACAGAGACAGAGCCGAGGAGTGAGCTCTCAGCTCGGGGTTACCTTGAACCGGTCGCGGGCTCGGTCAGCTCGGAGCGCGGCCGGAGGCAGGGTGACGGGAGTGATTGGGCACTGTTCTCTGAGGGCGCACCGAGGAGTGGGGCCCCGGGCTCTCGGCTCCTCCGGGCCGGAGACTGGGAGGCCGCCATCTTCATTCCCGCCCTCCGGACTCTACGGAAAGCGCTCAGGGAACAAAAGCTCCCGAAAGCAAACCCGAGCGGATTACTCAGCCCGGCCCCGGGTAAGGGCGGTGCAACTCCGCCCGGGGCAAAGACGCTTGAGAATCACTACAACAGGCCCCTCCCCCAGAAGATCAACAAGAAGCCCAGCCAGGACCAAGTTCACCTACCAAGGAGTGCAGTTTCAATACCAAGGAGAGCAGCAGAATTCCAGAGGAGGAGAAAGCAAAGCACGGAACTCATGGATTTCTCCCTATGATTCTTTAGCCTTGCAGTTAATTTAATTTTTTTTTCTTTTTCAATTTTTTTTCTCTTTTTCTGCTAAATTTTTTAACTTTTACCGTTTTCTTTTTTAATGTTTTTTAAATAGTTTATCTAATATATATATATTTTTTTTTCCTTTTTATATTTTTTCTTTATTTGTTTTCTTTTTTTAATTGTTTCTTTTTTTTTTTTCCTTTCTGAACCTCTTTTTATCCCCTATCTCCCCCCTCACGATTTGGGATCTCTTTTGATTTGGCTAAAGCATATTTTCCTGGGGCTGTTGCCAACCTTTTGGTATTTTACTTGCTCCTTCATATACTCTTATCTGGACAAAATGACAAGGCAGAAAAATTCACCACAAAAAAAAGAACAAGAGGCAGTACCAAAGGCTAGGGACCTAATCAATACAGACATTGGTAATATGTCAGATCTAGAGTTCAGAATGACGATTCTCAAGGTTCTAGCCAGGCTCGAAAAAGGCATGGAAGATATTAGAGAAACCCTCTCGGGAGATATAAAAGCCCTTTCTGGAGAAATAAAAGAACTAAAATCTAACCAAGTTGAAATCAAAAAAGCTATTAATGAGGTGCAATCAAAAATGGAGGCTCTCACTGCTAGGATAAATGAGGCAGAAGAAAGAATTAGCAATATAGAAGACCAAATGACAGAGAATAAAGAAGCTGAGCAAAAGAGGAACAAACAGCTACTGGACCACGAGGGGAGAATTTGAGAGATAAGTGACACCATAAGACGAAACAACATTAGAATAATTGGGATTCCAGAAGAAGAGGAAACAGAGAGGGGAGCAGAAGGTATATTGGAGAGAATTATTGGAGAGAATTTCCCCAATATGGCAAAGGGAACAAGCATCAAAATCCAGGAGGTTCAGAGAACCCCCCTAAAAATCAATAAGAATAGGTCCACACCCCGTCACCTAATAGTAAAATTTACAAGTCTTAGTGACAAAGAGAAGATCCTGAAAGCAGCCCGGGAAAAGAAGTCTGTAACATACAATGGTAAAAATATTAGATTGGCAGCAGACTTATCCACAGAGACCTGGCAGGCCAGAAAGAGCTGGCATGATATATTCAGAGCACTAAACGAGAAAAACATGCAGCCAAGAATACTATATCCAGCTAGGCTATCATTGAAAATAGAAGGAGAGATTAAAAGCTTCCAGGACAAACAAAAACTGAAAGAATTTGCAAATACCAAACCAGCTCTACAGGAAATATTGAAAGGGGTCCTCTAAGCAAAGAGAGACCCTAAAAGTAGTAGATCAGAAAGAAACAGAGACAATAAACAATAACAGTCACCTTACAGGCAATACAATGGCACTAAATTCATATCTCTCAATAGTTACCCTGAATGTTAATGGGCTAAATGCCCCAATCAAAAGACACAGGGTATCAGAATGGATAAAAAAACAAAACCCATCTATATGTTGCCTACAAGAAACTCATCTTAAACCCGAAGACACCTGCAGGTTTAAAGTGAGGGGGTGGAAAAGAATTTACCATGCTAATGGACATCAGAAGAAAGCAGGAGTGGCAATCCTTATATCAGATCAATTAGATTTTAAGCCAAAGACTATAATAAGAGATGAGGAAGGACACTATATCATACTCAAAGGAACTGTCCAACAAGAAGATGTAACAATTTTAAATATCTACGCCCCTAACGTGGGAGCAGCCAACTATATAAACCAATTAATAACAAAATCAAAGAAACACATCGACAATAATACAATAATCGTAGGGGACTTTAACACTCCCCTCTCTGAAATGGACAGATCATCCAAGCAAAAGATCAACAAGGAAATAAAGGCCTTAAATGACACACTGGATCAGATGGACATCACAGATATATTCAGAACATTTCATCCCAAAGCAACAGAATACACATTCTTCTCTAGCGCACATGGAACCTTCTCCAGAATAGATCACATTCTTGGTCCTAAATCAGGTCTCAACCGTTATCAAAAGATTGGAATCATTCCCTGCATATTTTCAGACTACAAGGCTCTGAAGCTAGAACTCAATCACAAGAGGAAATTTGGAAAGAACCCAAATACATGGAGACTAAACAGCATCCTTCTAAAGAATGAATGGGTCAACCAGGAAATTAAAGAAGAATTGAAAAAATTCATGGAAACAAATGATAATGAAAACACAACAGTTCAAAATCTGTGGGACACAACAAAGGCAGTCCTGAGAGGAAAATATATAGCGGTACAAGCCTTTCTCAAGAAACAAGAAAGGTCTCAGGTACACAACCTA
>NW_019154099.1:57071893-57122241 GCF_002288905.1 Enhydra lutris kenyoni
CAAGGTTGGTTCAACATCCGCAAATCAATCAATGTGATACAACACATTAATAAAAGAAAGAACAAGAACCATATGATACTCTCCATAGATGCTGAAAAAGCATTTGACAAAGTACAGCATCCCTTCCTGATCAAAACTCTTCAAAGTGTAGGGATAGATGGCACATACCTCAATATTATCAAAGCCGTCTATGAAAAACCCACCGCAAATATCATTCTCAATGGAGAAAAACTGAAAGCTTTTCTGCTAAGGTCAGGAGCACGGCAGGGGTGTCCGTTATCACCACTGCTATTCAACATAGTACTAGAAGTCCTAGCCTCAGCAATCAGACAACAAAAGGAAATTAAAGGCATCCAAATCGGCAAAGAAGAAGTCAAACTATCACTCTTCACAGATGATATGATACTATATGTGGAAAACCCCAAAGACTCCACTCCAAAACTGCTAGAACTTGTACAGGAATTCAGTAAAGTGTCAGGATATAAAATCAATGCACAGTAATCAGTTGCATTTCTCTACACCAACAACAAGACAGAAGAAAGAGAAATTAAGGAGTCAATCCCATTTACAATTGCACCCAAAACTATAAGATACCTAGGAATAAACCTAACCAAAGAGACTAAAGAGACTAAGAATCTATACACAGAAAACTATAAAGTACTCATGAAAGAAATTAAGGAAGACACAAAGAAATGGAAAAATGTTCCATGCTCCTGGATTGGAAGAATAAATATTGTGAAAATGTCTATGCTACCTAAAGCAATCTACACATTTAATGCAATTCCTATCAAAGTACCATACATTTTTTTCAAAGAAATGGAACAAATAATCCTAAAATTTATATGGAACCAGAAAAGACATCAAATAGCCAAAGCAATATTGAAAAAGAAAGCCAAAGTTGGTGGCATCACAATTCCGGACTTCAAGCTCTATTACAAAGCTGTCATCATCAAGACAGCATGGTACTGGCACAAAAACAGACACATAGATCAATGGAGCATCATAGAGAGCCCAGAAATAGACCCTCAACTCTATGGCCAACTAATCTTCGACAAAGCAGGAAAGAATGTCCAATGGAAAAAACACAGCCTCTTCAATAAATGATGTTGAGAAAATTGGACAGCCACATGCAGAAAAATGAAATTGGATCATTTCCTTACACCACACACGAAAATAGACTCAAAATGGATGAAGGACCTCAATGTGAGAAAGGAATCCATCAAAATCCTTGAGGAGAACACAGGCAGCAACCTCTTCGACTTCAGCCACAGCAACATCATCCTAGGAACATCGCCAAAGGCAAGGGAAGCAAGGGCAAAAATGAACTATTGGGATTTTATCAAGATCAAAAGCTTTTGCACAGCAAAGGAAACAGTTAACAAAACCAAAAGACAACTGACAGAATGGGAGAAGATATTTGCAAATGACATATCGGATAAAGGGCTAGTGTCCAAAATCTATAAAGAACTTAGCAAACTCAACACCCAAAGAACAAATAATCCAATCAAGAAATGGGCAGAAGACATGAACAGACATTTCTGCAAAGAAGACATCCAGATGGCCAACAGACACATGAAAAAGTGCTCCATATCACTCGGCATCAGGGAAATACAAATCAAAACCACAATGAGATATCACCTCACACCAGTCAGAATGGCTAAAATGAACAAGTCAGGAAATGAGGATGCAGAGAAAGGGGAACCCTCCTACACTGTTGGTGGGAATGCAAGCTGGTGCAACCACTCTGGAAAACAGCATGGAGGTTCCTCAAAATGTTGAAAATAGAACTACCCTATGACCCAGCAATTGCACTGCTGGGTATTTACCCTAAAGATACAAACGTAGCGATCCGAAGGGGCACGTGCACCCGAATATTTATAGCAGCAATGTCTACAATAGCCAAACTATGGAAAGAACCTAGATGTCCATCAACAGACGAATGGATAAAGAAGATGTGGTATATATACACAATGGAATACTATGCAGCCATCAAAAGAAATGAAATCTTGCCATTTGCAACGAGGTGGATGGAACTAGAGGGTATCATGCTTAGTGAAATAAGTCAATCGGAGAAAGACAACTATCATATGATCTCCCTGATATGAGGAAGTGGAGATGCAACATGGTGGGTTAAGGGGGTAGGAGAAGAGTAAATGAAACAAGATGGGATTGGGAGGGAGACAAACCATAAGTGACTCGTAATCTCACAAAACAAACTGAGGGTTGATGGGGGGAGGGGGGTTGGGAGAGGGGGGATGGGGTTATGGACATTGGGGAAGGTATGTGCTATGGTGAGTGCTGTGAAGTGTGTAAACCTGGCGATTCACAGATTTGTACCCCTGGGGATAAAAATATATGTTTATAAAAAATAAAATTTAAAAAAAAATTATAAATAGAAACCTATTCATAAACATGCTTATTGTGCTTCCCTTGTTTATCAAATATCTCCAAAATTCTTTAGAATAGCAAACAGATTTGATTTTCTCTGGCCTTTCCTAAAGCATTGGACTTTGAATTCTTCATTTAAGGTTGTAGACTTTAAAAAGCATTTGACCAAATAATTTAATGGTTGAAATAGCTTCTGGGCATCAGAAAGCTCATATTTATTCTAGAGTGCAGTCAACTCGAGATTTTCCGAGAGTGACCTGATTATCAATTATACTTTAATAGATTACCTAAATTCTTACTATATTTTTAACTTTCCATTTATTGTTGCAAATTTGTTAAAGTGTAACAGAGAGGGATGATACATTCAGTGCCACAGGTCTTTCTCTTTAAATATCCAACTTATACTCAGGTAATGAAATTTGGGATTCATTGGTATTATATGGTCATAATATAATGTGGTATTGGCATCCCTTCATGTACATAGACATCTAGTAAAAATGTAGTAAAAGCCAAATTATTTTTATGCTACATGTAAGCTTTCAAAGAAAATTTAGAAAAATATGAGACCCGGTTTTATACCTTTACAAGGACATATATTTTTGAAAATCAAACTAAATTTTTAATAGCAAAAACTTCCAATTAAAAAATATCTAACCTTTACAAATGATATTTTCTTAAATTGTACCTAAACCTTTGCCAAATGTCACCTAAAATTATTTTTTTATGTAATGGAAGGAAAAAACAATAGTACATAATACATTCACTTTCAGCAAGTTCAATTTGTAACCTTTTACCTTACATCCATACCCAGAAATCTCCCACAGAAAGGTAAAAGATTTTAGCACACACCTAACGTGAGAATTGCCTCCACTGTCACCATTGGCTTTGGTCATCATTGAAATGCCTTTATTTGTCACTGTGTTCTACCATGACTGCGCAGATGTGACTAAAATATGTAATGCATTCTTTTCCAAGCAATTAATTCTTTTTTCAGTTAGTGTAGGCATAGTCTATTAGGCAATTAACTGTGGTTAGCTCAATTATAGAAAATATAATTCATCTGGTTTAGAATCTTAACTGACAAGGCGAGTGAACTTTGGCTAACCTCAGTGGGATTGAAATGGAAAGTAACAAGACCAAAAGACCCCGTCATGCTAGAAGAGGAATCCACATGGCAACAACCCTAAGGGTACACAAATGGGTTGTGAAGTGTTTTGCATTTTAGTATAGTTTAGTTTGCAAAAATTATTTTTAAAAATAGACTAAGAAGTGTAAAGTTTTTCTTTTGGAGGAAACAAAAAGTTACACATACTTACATTAACTATTGATTTAAAAATATTATTGGGTGGTTACCAAAATCTCTACCTAATGGTCACTATGCCACTGCAGATTCTAGAACGGTGTCTATTTACTTTAAAGCTTGATGAAAACATTTCACTATTCATTTTTACTTAGAGAATTCACCCCACCATATTGAAGGGGAAAGCAAAATTTAATTTCTAAAATGTACTCTTTGCATAAGGATCATTAAATGTCTATCACGTGACTCTAATGAAAGAAAAACTAAATTATTTTGAGGTTTTTAAAAAAATTTTTGAAGGATAATTTTGTTTTTATATTAGTTCAAAAAATTTAGCTTAAAATTCTCATTGTAACATTCAAAGTAAATTTAGAGGAAAGAACGAATTCATAAAAAAATACAAATATCACAGTAGCACTTACCAGTTTACAAAATAATTTTCACAATTAGTGTCTTTTAATGTTTATAATACTCAACATCTCCAAGAATTTCAAAGATGGTCAAAACTAATATCAAACAGAGTTGGGGGTAGAGGTTATGTCTCCAATACTCTTTTTCTTAGATTACATTTCAGACAATTCTGACTATCTAAAATAATCTTGGTAAGTATCTGAAGAAAGAATCAGAAATAATGCACCAGATCTAGGACAAGGATGTTAGGGGATATTGGTGGGAAGTGGGGTATGGATATTTGAGAAGACAGTAATCTGGGAACGAGATGTTTCTGTATTTCGAGGTTAAACAGAATTCCTCTTTCAGGCTAAACATGTATTTTCTGCATTCCCATCTCCAGTATTCCTCACAGTGTTTGACCATATTACACAGTCAGAATGCTAGGCAAAAATGGGCAACTTGCTGAATTTAAATGTAGGATTACCATATTAATTAAAGACTTAAGTGTGAGACCTGAAATCATAAAACTCCTAAAAGAAAACACAGGCAGTAATCTCTTAGACATTGCCCTTAGCAACATATTTATGGATATGTCTCCTCAGACAAAGGAAACAAAAGCAAAAATAAACTATTGGTCCATTTTTATGAAAATAATACATCAAAATAAAGCTTTTGCACAGCAAAGGAAACCATCAACCAAAAACAAAACAAAAACAAAACCCAGTGAATGGAAGAAGACATTTGCAAATGATATATCCAATAAGGGGTTAATATCCAAAATGTATAAAGAACTCATAAAACCCAACACCAAAAAACCAATCTGATTTAAAAAATGGGCAAATAACCCAAATAGATATTTTTCCAAAGAAGTCATACAGATGTCTACAAGACACATGAAAAGATGGTCAACATCACTACTATTAGGGAAATGCAGATCAATACCACAATGAGATATCACCTCATACCAGTCAGAACGCCTAATATTGAAGATGATAAGTATAGGCAAGAATGTGGAAAGAGGGAACTCTCATCACTGTTGGTGGAAACGTAAACAGGGTAGCTTCTGTAAAAACTATGGCAGTTCCTCGAAAAAAAAAAAAAAAGAAAAAAGAAAAACCATATGATCTGGTAATTCTACTACTGGGTATTTACCTGAGGAAAATAAAAAACATTAATTTGAAAGGATATATATGCACCTCTGTTTATTGCAGCATTATTTACAATAGTCAAGATATGGAAGAAATCCATGTGTCCAACAACAGGTGAACAGTGGTGGAATAGATACACACTGGAATAGTACTCAGCCCTAAAAAAAAAGAATGAGATCTTGCATTTTCAACAACATGAATGGACCTAGAGGGTATTATGCTAAGCGAAATAAATCAGAAAAGGGTAAATACCATATGATTTCTCTTATATGTGGAATCTAAAAAAAAAACAAAAAACAAAAAAAACAGAATCTTAAAAACAGAGAAAACGGGAGATGGGTGGAGGGGTGGGAAAGATAGATAAAGAGAATTGAATGTATGTGCATGTGTGTGTGTGTGTGTGTGTGTGTATAATGTGTATAATCAAATATATTTGAATAGTGGTGAAATATTCATATGCATAACATTTATTAGAATTGTATAACATGTTTTCAAACTTGAATTTCCTTATATTATGTCTTCAAATATTTACTATGTCTTCAAATATTTACTGTAAGTTATACTTTCCATGTACCCTCCTTATATTATTTTTCCTTTATACTTCTTGTGACAACATCTTAGATATAATCAATTGCCTAAGCTGACTTGTCTCTTAGCCAGTGGGTTTTGACTGTAAAGATTTCCTATGGTCAGAGAAGAGTCAATGAAACAAGATGGGATTGGGAGGGAGACAAACCATAAGTGACTCTTAATCTCACAAAACAAACTGAGGGTTAATGGGGGGAGGGGGGGGGGGGGGGGGGGATTATGGACATTGGGGAGGGTATGTGCTATGATGAGTGCTGTGAAGTGTGTAAACTGGCGATTCACAGACCTGTACCCCTGGGGATAAAAATATATTATATGTTTATAAAAAATAAAACTAAAAGAAAAAAACAAAACAAAACAAAAAAAAAAAGATTTCCTATGGTCAGTGGAATTCTAACTGATTAAAGATAAACTTCTTCCTTCTCTTTCTCAACTTCTATTTATTGCCTCTGAGAAATCTGTAAGACAAATATAAAATAAGTTACCTGGGTCTTAAAAAGATATGAATTTAGGACTCATACACTCAGGTTACAAATTATGCAACAGAAAAATCAAGAGCAGTTTGGTAGAAAGAATTCAAAAACACATTAGTGAAAAGGGTCAGGGGTAATGTCAAGATATCTAAACAGAAAATCAAACTAGAGGGTTCCCTGGGTGTCTCAGTCAGTTGAGTGTCCAACTCTTGATTTCGGCTCAGGTCATGACCTCTGGGTAGTGAGACTGAACCCCAAGTTGTCCCTGCATACTCAGTGGGAAGTCTGCTTGAGATTTTCTCTCTCCCTTTGGCTATCCCTCCCACTCACACACACTCTCTCTCAATCAATCAATCAATCAATGTTTAAAGGGAAAAAAAAAAAGAAAGAAAGAAAAGAAAATCAAAATAGGCAAATAACCATAATGTGGAAAGAGAAATGTGCCATAGAAATTTTAGGTTACTTGAGACTTCTATCTGGTTTTTATCTTGAACTTCAATTTCCTTATTGACAGATAAAACAATGAATTAAGAGTATATAAAATATAAATTCCTTCTAAATATAAAGTTAGGGATGCCTGGGTGGCTCACTCATTAAACCTCTGCCTTCAGCTCAGATCATGATCCCAGGGTCCTGGGATCCAACCCCACATCAGGCTCACTGCTCAGTGGGAAGCCGGCTTCTCCCCCTTCCACTCCCCCTGCTTGTATTCCCTCTCTTGTTGTGTCTCTCTCTGTCAAATAAATATATAAAATCTTAAAAATAAAAGATAAATATAAAGGTATATAATATATTGACATTTGTAATATTGCCCACTCTCTTTGATTGTGTAAGTTAAAATTATATAAACAATAAATATGTAGCCCTATATTTTCTATTACTTTTATTATGGACCAATGAATATAAAATGATATCTGAAGAGATTATAGCCTTCAAAAACAACAAATGATAACTTCCTCTTCCTATAAATTGACATATTCCAATGAAAAGTCCCTCTTTGTTAAAAGCTTACATTTCTGAGATAATAAAATGCAATTAGTGTCATGTGGAGGAAATAACATCCATAATATTCACTTGACCTCTGCGTCTAAGGATTTTCATGCCTTCAAATACACTCTGATTTTTTGCTTTTCTCTGTTTATGTACAAAGTTAATCATGAAGAGAATAAAATGGTTTGTGCTTTAAGAAAAGCTAAGGACAGGGGCACCTGGGTGGCTCCGTGGGTTGGACCTCTGCTTTCACTCGGGTCATGGTCCCAGGGTCCTGGGATTGAGCCCCGCATTGGGCTCTCTGCTCAGCAGGGAGCCTGCTTCCTCCTCTCTCTCTGCCTACCTTCCCTGCCTGTTTGTGATCTCTGTTTGTCAAATAAATAAATAAAATCTTAAAAAAAAATAAAAGAAAGAAAAGAAAAGCTAAGGACAGAAAGGAACTCATATTTATCAGCTATCTTCCTTGTCCATAGCACTATATCAAAGCTAGGACGTTAGTTCAGCTAGGTATTAAAAAAAGCAATAGACTGCAATCAGCAATGGCTCTTTTATATAATCACAGCAACTGTGACACAGTCAGACCTCACTATAGGAAGAGCAAGTTACATGCTTATATAATTCATTTTCCTTCATAATTTTTAGTGTGAACAGGAACAGCCCTTTTTGGGTTATCTATTGTTACATAACCAAATCACCCTAAAACTTAGTGATTTAAAACAAACAATAATTTTATTATATCTCAGGGGCCTTTGTGGGTCCAGAACTAGAAAGGATCTTGGCTTGGTGGTTACAGCTCAAAGTCTTTTATGTGACACATTTCAGTGGTGGCTGGAATCAGGTAGGGTAGGCAGAAGGGAGCAGGAAAAGGCTGATGGAGAACCTCTATGTCATGATATAATCTCAGGGCCTGTCCACCTGGACTAGTTTGTACTTCTTCAAAACAGTAGCCTCAAGATAGTCAGAGTGCTTATATGATGAGTAAAGGCCTCCAAGAGCAAGTATTCTAGTGACCACAGCAGACAATCCATCACCTTTCACGATCTAAACTCATAGTCAACTGTTTGCAAGAAAGCCACAAACTTGCCCATACTGAAGATGATGGCAATTGAGCTCTACCTCTTGATGGGAAACAGTCAAAGTTCCAAGAGAGCATATGGTACAGAAGACATTATGGCAGCAAGCAAGTCACCATCAATCTTGACTTCTCCTTTTCAAATCTTTGCTCTTCCCAATCCTTCCCACATATTCATTCCTAGAAATAGACCTTGCGTGGTGTTGCCAATTATTAAATAGAACTTGAAATACAAATACCTTTCAATAAAGAAATAAATAGTCAAATACAGTCATCTATCTCATTTATGGTAATCTTGCACTAATGAGTATTTCTTTGTACTGTAATTCTCTTTCTGTCCTCTTCTCCTCTCTCTAATCTCCTCCTTTCTTTCCTATAAGTGCTCTCTTTCTCTCTCTCTCTCCTGCTTGCATGCATACACAGAGCTCCTTAAGGAGGGATTATGCTTTGTCTAATATCCAGTCGGTAACGTCAATTTCTATATGAATATGTCAATGAATGAATGAATGAGTGAAGTAATCCATGCCCAGGAATAAGAAATTTTTTAAAGTATATATTAATTCTCTATTTCCTTAACCAATTGCTACAATCTTAGAAGTTTCAAACAAGATATATGAGTCACAAGTCCATGTACAAGTTGACTGGATCTTCAACTCAGATCTCACTTCACGGACCAAAATCAAGTCACTGACCAAGGCTGGGATAATGATGGACTCACGCTGTTCATGGCACAATCCATTCCTTTCAGCTTTAGAATGCACAATGGCCTGACTCTCCAGGGCTAGCAGAAGAGACAGTCCCTGTTGCTTCCTATCTGTTACACTTAAATGGTCTCTGACTTCTTTTAAAGGGACTCCTGATTAGATTAGATTCACCCAGGAAAGTCTCCCTCTTGTTCAAATTAACGTCAACTGATTAGGGAGTTTAATTACTTCTGCAGAATTTCTTGACCTTATAATATAACATCGACATAGAATGTTGATAGAATATAACATCGACATAGTCCATCACTTTTGGCATATTCTACTTACTAGAAGTAAACTACAAGTCCCACCCTCACTTAGGAGGAAGGTATGAATGATGAGGTCTGGGTCACTGGTATCACCTCTGAATTCTTCCCACTTCAAGTCACAACATTTGAAACTAAATAAAATGTCTCACAAACCATAAAATAAGTTTAGGATAACTAGAGTTCATTCACCATCTTTCACATGTGGATGCTAGCCTTGCCTCTCTTATATCCCCACATTTTACCAACTTCATACCTGTCTATAGAATTGGTGGTACCCAGTTGATGAAAAAAACTAATATAGGAAGCTGCATTGTTTCTGAATACATCCGTAAATAACTTTAAGATTAAAACTAAAATGTATGGAACTGTTTCCCTTTCTCAGGAAATGCCAGAAAACAAGAAGGACGCAGAATGATACCGAGGGAAATAAAAATTTCTGTGAAAGGAGAAGGCAATGAATAAAAATTAGCTTGAATGTCACTCATTATGTCAGAACAAGCATATTCTAAGAAGAAAATTCTGATTGATTTCCACATAATCACTCTGATTGTATACAATCAGCCTCAGCCACACACGTGCTATCTCTTCCACTTTGCCTGTTGGCTGTGCCTTCAAACAACCAAGAAAACATAAATCAGGGAGAGGAAATGACTAAAGTATGGCTTTAAATGTTTCTATTTTTACCAGACCTTAGGCTCCACATCTCTGTCAACTATCTCACTGATACCTGAAACAGGATGGGCCAGATGTCCTTGCTGCCTTTGAATCTCTTCTGCCCTTCATGGAAATCAGTTTGTCTGTACTTCGTGATCAGAGAAAGAATCTGTCCAATTTATTCTTGACTCTTTTGTTAGAAAGATAGTCATAAAGATTTGTATTTTCTGCAGTCTACATAGATGATTTTTAAGACGAAGCATTCTCTTAATAAAATTTTCTACGAATATATACAAAATTTATATTGGTCAGGTAAGCAAACTTGGTACTAAAAAGAGCAAAAGGTGGTACTCAAAAACAAAAATTCACAAATTCACAAACCAATTAAGCTTGGCTAGGTAAGAAGGAAAAAAATATGGTTGTATATGTATGTGTATTTATATATATTTTCATATTACATCCACTCATTATTCATCTGATATCAACATCTACTGAGCTACTTTATGTGTTAAACATAGTATGCATAGAATATTTAACATAATTTTTAAAAGCTGATAGATATACTTCAATCATAATTTCACAATAGAACTCCTCTGTTATAAAGTGACAAGCTTATATATGGTAAAGGCTGCATAACTGATATTAAGAAACCCTAGCTAATGTGAAAATATTGGGTGATACTGTATATGATAAGTTTCATTAACATCTTTGTTAACAACAGCGCAAATATCTCAGGAATTTTGATCGGAATGCCAGAAGTCATAAACAGCACATTATACTGAAAGACAGATGCTTTCACCATTGTGAATAAGTACTTGATAAACATTCTGAAATTCATAGACATTTACAATTTGAAAATAACCTTAGTGCTTATTTAGCCCAACTTTCATTTTATACTGTGGAGATTTTAGAAATGTGAAAATATTTTATGGATGTAAAATAACTTATTTTAATCCGTTACTATAAGGTAATCATTTCCCCAGCAGAAGAATCATTCAAATATTTTATTTGTGGAAAACATCTGGTTTTGCATACTTTACACAATGGCGGTTTCTGAATCAGAACCTGAGGTAATTCATCTTAGACCTAATATGCCTATCTCACAGTACATGGTATCTGTAGATACCTGAAAGATATTATGTCCAGTAGGTTCTTCTCTAATACCAGCCTGAAAACAACTTACTACTTTTAATACTCCTCCCCTACTACTGTCAAGAGTAGAACAAAGGTTTATTTATTCATTCCTTTTAAGAACAAACTGGGGCTTTCATATTTTCAAAATAAAGAAAAAAAACTTTTTTTAAAAAACAAATTCATACACATTCATTGAGTATGCAAACACAATGACTTTGTGCTTGCTGTTGGTACTAATGAATAGGCTTTTATTTTTTTATGCGTTAATATGCTGTAAGACCACTATTAATAATAGATCACTGTCCATAGAAAATATAATCGAATTCATACAATTCATTGAATCATTTTTGTATTTCTTCACTTATGCATTCAATTTATTAGGTAAGGAAAAAAAAAATATGCCCAAATCAGTGATTCCTAACAGGAAAGTCGGCTGTTGTAAAGTATGTGTTGGTGGAGTAACAGAAGACCTTATGAGATGATCTGGAGAGTTGGGTTTTGTTTATTTTTTTGTTTGTTTAAGTTTTATTTATTTGAGAGAGAGAGGGAGAGAGAGAGAAACTCAAGCCGACTCCCTGCTGAGCACAGAGCCAGACTCAGGTCTCGATCTCCTGACCGACCCTGAGATCATGACCTGAGCCAAAATCAAGAGTCAGCTGCCCAACCAGCTGAGCCACCCACATCCCTGTCAGGAGTCTCAGTTTGCCGTCACGTCTCATCTGTCACGTGGGCTGCGTCCTGTGGGTGCCATTACTAGATGTGATGCTCTACATTGCCGCACTCATCGTCCTACCTGCCTGAAGGTGCAGTCAACACTGAGAAGGAAGACTAAAATGGCAGGCTCTTGTAAATAGTATTGAACTGGCAAATCAACTCACTTACGATGGCCAGGTATGTGAAAATTAGTTCTCAGATCTTAAAGTACTTTGTTTCTGGGGCACCTGTGTGGCTCAGTTGGTTAAGGGTCCAATTCTTGATTTTGGCTGAGTCATGGTCTCAAGGTTGTCAGATTGAGCCCTGCATGGGGGTCTGAGCTGGCCATGGAGCCTACTTCAGATCCTCCCTCTCTTTCAGGCCCTTCCCACACTCATGCACATGTGCTCTCTCTGTCTCAAAAAACAAATTAATTTATTAACTAATTAATTAAAATAAAATAAAAAAATAAAGTAGTTTGGTTCTACATTTTTGCTACTGACAGCAAGGTACATGCTAACTGTCTTCTTGATTTTTGATAGTCATAAATTTCAGGAATACTTAAAAATTAAAATCTCATCAGTAACTCTACCATAAAGTAAAACTAAGAGCGAGATTCCTGAAAAGGAAATATACCTAGTGCTTTCCAGTTGTGATCTAAAAAGCAATCTCAGGGGAGGTGGGTGGGAGGATAAAGGAAGTAGGGGATGGGGAATAAAGAGAACATTGCTTATAATGAAAAAAAAAATTTAAATGATTTAAAAAAAAAAAAAAAAGCAGCATGCCTCAGTGGCTCAGTTAAGTGATTGCCCTTGGCTCAGTTCATGATCCTGGAGTCCCAGAATGGAGTCCAAATCAGGCTTCCTCCACAGCAGGGAGTCTGCTTCTCCCTCTGACTGCCCCATCCCCCATGCTCTCTCTCCCTCTCTCATTCTCTCTCCCTCAAATAAATAAAATCTTTTAAAAAAATAAAATAATAAAATAAAAAGCAGTGTCCTCCGGGGCGCCTGGGTGGCTCAGTGGGTTAAAGCCTCTGCCTTCGGCTCAGGTCATGATCCCAGAGTCCTGGGATCGAGCCCCCCATTGGGCTCTCTGCTCAGCAGGGAGCCTGCTTCCTCCTCTCTCTCTCTGCCTGCCTCTCTGCCTACTTGTGATCTCTGTCTGTCAAATAAATAAATAAAAATCTTAAAAAAAAAAAAAAAGCAGTGTCCTGGCAGTGCTTGAGAAGGCATCTTCATACATTACTACCATGAATATAATTTTATACAACTATTTTTCAGGGACGCCTGGGTGGCTCAGTTGGTTGGACGACTGCCTTAGGCTCAGGTCATGATCCCGGAGTCCCGGGATCGAGTCCCACATCTGGCTCCCAACTCCATGGGGAGTCTGCTTCTCCCTCTGACCTTCTCCTTGCTCATGCTCCCTCTCACTGTCTCTCTCTCAAATAAATAAATAAAATCTTTATATTAAAAAAAAAGACAACTATTTTTCAAACATTTCAGTGATGTTTTGAGATCCATGATAATAATGGTAATATTAATATGGTAATATTAATAAAGACAATAACTGTACTCAATTATTTTGTATTGTTATATTGAATTATATTAATTGATATATTATTTCAATCAATAGTCAAGGCAGACACTATGATTCTTTTTTTTTTAATATTTTATTTATTTATTTATTTGAGAGAGAGAGAAGGGAGAGAGTGCACATGAGCAGAGTGAAAGGCAGAGGGAAAGAGAGAGAGAAGAAACAGACTACCCCCTGAGTGCAGAGCCTAACATGGAACTTGACCCTAGGACCCTAGGATCATGACCTGAGCCAAATGCAGACGCTTAACCAAACTGAGCCACCCAGGCACCCCACTATGATTCTTTTAAACTTTATTGTGAAGGGATGCCTGGTTAGCTCAGTCAGTTTAGCATCTGACTCTTGATTTCAGCTCAGGTCAGGATCTCAGTGTCCTGAGAACCCACATTGGGCTCCATGCTCACTGAGGTGTCTGCTCAAGATTCTCTCCCTCTCCCTTTGCCCATCTCCCCACTCACATGCACTCTCTTTCTCTCTCAAATAAATAAAGAAAGAAATCTTTAAAAAAGACTTGACATGATAAGTTCATTTCTAATAATAAAATAATGAACTGATGAATGCATATTTAAGAGTAGAACAGTACTATATTAAATTCCTTTAAAGTTTGTAAGTATCTTTTCATTGAGAAATTCTGCAATTGGTAACCAATCTTATAAAATAATCCTAAAAGCTCCTAAATTTTTATTGTGACATGATTTTGTCAGATAAATGATTGAAATCAAAATTAAATGTAAATAAGGGAAGACCGGTCTAATTTTGAGTTGAGTAGGATAAAAAATCAAATATACAGAGTTATCAGCAGTCTTAGTCCATCATCTCTATGTATATACATATGTTCTATATACAGATCTTCCTCGACTTATGATGGGGTTACATCCTAATAAATCTGTTGTAAGTTGAAAATATAAATTGAAAATGTACTTAATACACCTAACCCACCGAACATCATAGCTTAGCCTATGTGCTCAGAACACTTACATTACCCTGCGTTTAGGTAAAGTCATCTTGCACAGAACCTATATAATAATAAAGTGTTGACTATCTCATGTAGTGCACTGAATGTTGCACTGAAAGTAACAGACAGAATGAATGGCTGTATGGTGACAGAAGTGTTCTTGACCTTCTGACACTCCCAACTGCATTGCCACTGGCGGGGAGCTGTGCTGTCCCTGGTCCACATCACCAGAGAGGATCGGACCACATATCACTAGCCCAGGAGAAGATCCAAATTCATACTCTGAAGTAGGGTTTCTATGGAATGCCTATCTCTTTTGCACTGTAGTAAAGTTGAAAAATTCAAAGTGGGACCATTATAAATCAGGTGCTGTCTATCACTCTACCCTTTTGCTATCCATTCATTCACTCACCTGTCTGCCTACACTGAAGATGGATGAGAAATACAAGCAATATGCCAAAATATCAGCTGCCATTGTGTGATGGCGACAGGTGTGTGATTTTTTCTTTCTTCTTCACATATGTCTGTGTTTTCAAAAACTGTATGCACTATTTTATGAGTAAAAAAAATAAACTGACAAACTTCTGCCAATGATAAACAAGCTAAAATAATTATAAAGCTTCTTTGCTTCTGACTTAAAGAATGTTGAAGAAAACACACAGGTTGTCCTTGTTTCAAAAAAAAGTATGTCAAACACTGGAATACTTACACAAATATTAAAAATAAATACCAATGAAAAATATCAACAAATTCCAACAAAGCCTGACCCTCACTTAAGGAAGACCTACACTCAAAAAGACTAGGAATTAACACATTCTTCACTTAAAATGTCAATTTTAAACCCATTCACACTTTTATTCCAGTCCACACATGACATAAAATGTAACCCATGTAGTTCCAAAAGAATTTCCTTCATATTCTGAAAGGTTCCAAAATGGACTGCGCTGTGACATATCAAAATTTCCCCTTTCTACTCATATCCTCACTCAGGTGAAAATCTTATTATTATCGTACAAATGCAAAAATAATTTCTTACCCCATCTCATAGGTCACCTTGCAGGCAAGAACATACCTGAGGCAGACACAGGGCTTTAAGGAAAGCCAGTCCCATTCCTCCCTCTGAAACCCAAAGACTATGGTTTTTGTCTTTTTGCCTTTTTTCCCCACATACTGAGCCTAGACTTCTTGGAGCACAGGTCCTCTCTCATCCCCCACAGCATCTGCATGTGGCAACACCAGCTTTTGTAAACCTGGAATTAACCTTCCACCACTGAGCAACATTCACAAAGTCATGGCTAATGCTGTTCCCTTTTTTCTCTTTTTCAATCTTAATCTTTAATCTTTAATCAACATCATGGTAAAATACTTTAAGCTAATTTCCAGAGAGGAAGAATCTAAAAATCAGAAAACTTAAGTGCTTTTCCCATTCTGTACAAAATACTTCAATATTTTCATCTATTAATAACCCACTTAACATATGATAATGTATGTAAATTACATAGTCAACAATAAATTAACACGTGGTTGTGTAACCAAGATGTCAAGTAGGACCTCCCTCCTCTGAAGACTTAAATAAACTTCCTCAAACTCTATTTTATGTCCAGAGTCTCCCTATAATTTCTAATTATGAAGATTTCCTCTCTTATGATTTCTTCTTCATTGGGTTCCTCTTCAATGTGTGCTAATCCCACAGTAAGCAGTGTTAACTCAGATTCAGGATTCCTTTGGGTCACCCCCTATAAAGGCACTCGTCCAAAAGCAATAGTGAATCCTGTAAGCTTTACTAAAAATTTTTCAGAAGAGAAGGCGTGCTGTGCCACACATCTCACAACACAGAACCGTTTTTGAAACAGTGCTGTTCTCCCAAAAGTAGCTTCCAAGTTGGCCCACTGATACTGGTGTCTGGTCAATGCCCAGCAACAGGGTCTCTGGTGGGACAGGGTCTTATTTGTAGTGTCTATCACTTTCTGTCATGTAAATACCCCATTATGGCCATCTTCAAGCTATCAATGTGACATCCAGTGAGTCAGAACTGAGAAAACCTGTGCATAATTGTCTCTCACAAGCCATTACCGGCAGCCCCTGCACAGCAAATCAAAGGTTTTTCTCAACGGGCTTCTCCAACGCAGGTCCAACCTCTCTCACTTCACTTGGACTGTACTGAGGCTTCACTACCAGCCACATCCCTCGGGAATTTGAAAGTCTACTCTTTCTCTGAATACAGAGCCTCAAAGCTTTTCCACACTTTATCAGTTTTAAAACACGTCCATAAATCCTTCAACGCACACACCATGAGGTTTATATCCACTCCCCGTAGAAGTGGACCAACCTTCGTTACTCTTAGAGCCCAAAGAATGCAGCAAAAATAATTGTAACTCTTGAAACTAGTTAAAAAAAATAGGCCATTAGTCTCTGCCTTGAATTCCCCTGGCCACTCCTTCCAGCCTTAAATAATAAAGCATTTGAACATTTAAATGTGCTCATTATTTATCACCCCAGATTTGTTATCAGTAAGTCAATTACCTTATAATTTCCAGGAGTGAGGAAGAGGATGAAGGGCTAACTCTAATGCCGTTGTTGAGGCAGAGGTATAGCAGCCAATGAATGCGGATGACAAAAATGTTTTGTTTTGTTTTGTTTTTGTGGCGGGAGAAGACATTGCCACACAGGTAATGCCAACGGTCTCTCCTAGTTCTAAAATTCACTGGCACACTCTTCACAGGTTTTGGGGTACAAAGCTTTTTGAACCTGGTTTTCCTGTATTCTGTGGAAGGTCTTTTAAAAGGTCAAGGTTGGCCTTTTTTTTTTTTTTATTTTAATTCAAAGAGAAATTTCCTTTCCTTCTAACTGTAGGATCAATCTTAGCCTATAAAACTCCCAGACAAATGGAGACAGAAATTTCTTGTGTTGTTTATGGAGAACTAAGTTACACACACAGAATGCCATCCACAACAGGCAAGTCTCCCCCTTAATTGCCTGCAATCCTTTATCAAAAAATGGCATACATTTAAATTGGACTCACGCCAGGTCCTACTGGTACCACTTTAACCAAAGAGGATAACCCAGTGTGTGAGGCAGAGTCACGGATTTCTCTAGTAACACTGCCTGCAGGATGCTCATGGTAAGTGGCAGAAGCTCCATTTCCATAAAATGACAATGCCAAATTAATTCTAATTATCCTGATCATTGAACATTTAAATGAAAATGAAGACATTAAAGGTAACTAATTACTAGGAAGGCCATTTCTGAGGATGAATTAGAAAAGATTTTAAACAAAGACATTGTAAAACAATGGGTTTCAACTGCCCAAATCTTGTTTGTTTATTTGTACTGATCACACTGAATTTACACACCAGAAAATTGGGAATTATTTGGTTGTTAAAAGAATGTAGAAAAGGCTCTGTGGAAAAGTGCCTCCTCATTTGTGCTTCCTAAAACAAAAAGTCACAGTTAATTATTTCCAAAATGGTAACTTTATCAATTTTCAGATGCAAATACAAATTAGGAACAAAGGCTATGAATAAATGTGAGTTACGAAGAAAACTTATCTCCGAATAATTGTTGCCTTCATGATTTTGCTTTCACTGAACAACGAAGTGGCAATCGTTCTGGAATTACCATCATTTGAAAGGATGGCAAGAAAAGATGAAGGGAGGATTGACTTATTAGAGGACCATTTATAATTAGCAAATGGAACAGGAAATATATTTTTTATTTAGAAGAAAACCCAAAGTTGATAACATATTGTCTTCCCTTTTTAGTCTAGAAGGATAACTTCCTTATTTGCATTTCTCCAACTTATTCCTCTGAAGGAATTCCAAAATAATATCCTCAACTTCTAGAAGAGAAAATAAAGCTCCACTAGGCAAAGTTGTTTTACCAAACAGTTAGGAGGTTATCCAAAAGGTATATTTTGAAAACTTGTTTTGATTCAGTTCAAACATTTTTCCTACCTGCTACTGAATAGCCTTCACAATATAAAGATTTGGGCCCAAGCGGAAACTTGTCTGTGAAAACAAATTAAAACAAAATGAAAAAAGCAACTCTGCTTTATTGTGATACGTATCAGCATTGCATTGGCAAATTTAGATTGAACAAAAAGTCAAATGTGGGAAATACTAATAGGTAATACATTTATTTTCAATTATTTATGTGCTAAATAGCTTAGGACCCCCTTGCCTTAAATTTAACAAATGAGTTCTTTATTTTCTTAAACCTGACATGGAGGGGGGTTACATTTTCACTAAGTTCCACTTCAAATTCTTGAGTTTAACAATATACTCAAAAAATGCATAGCACTTCCTGCTATGGATCTTGACTTAGTCCCTAGTTCCTTGTGAAACGGAGCCCAATTTAATTAAATCACTTGAAGTTAAGAAGCCACTGGGAAACCCTAGAATATTCTTTGCAGTGTACTCTAAGTGCTTTACTCTTCCTGTGTCACTGCATTTTTCACTCTGCTATTTAGATAATCAACTTCTCCTGCCATTAGTTGAAACAAATGAAAATGTCAAAAACTACAAAAGATCGGCAATATCATATGCTTGAACCAAGAACATAGATGAAAGAGCAATTTCTGTCTTATCCACTGGCACGTTTTGAGGGTCTATAAGTAGCAAATGTCACGTGCAAAATGCTTCATCATCACTTGATTTGTAAATGCAATCCCAACTCCTTATGCTGATACTATTTATTTTTATGTTGCATTTTGCATATACTTATCCATCTTTTACCTTGGTATTCTGTCAACAAACATATAATGTTGAGTGGCCATCATTCATCAGACAGGATATTTATTATACTGGAGGAGTGTACATGATCAGTATTATGTTTTAATGTAGGCTTCATGCTCAGTGGAGCCCAACACAGGGCTTGAGCTCATGACCCTGAGATCAAGACCTGAGCTGAAATCAAGAGTTAGGTGCTCAACTGACTGAGCCATCCAGGCAGATCAGAAGAGTGTACATCATTAAAGGTAATTAGTACAAACAGAACATCTTAAGCCACAAAAAGTTAGGTGAACCAAGAATCCAGTTAAATCTTGACCTGGTAAGATTATTCAGCTGATGTAAATTGGGGCCTTTTGCCATCTTAATGCTATCATAAGTACATGCAAATAAAGTGAGTAGACATTTGGGACAGATCTAGAGGAGATAGATCTTTCCACCTTCAGGCAGGGTCAGCAAAGAAATTGGGGAGAAGCGGGTGCCGTGGACAATGGCATGAGCCAATGCATTTGGATAGTGCTAGGCTTCTGTTCTCCCTCCGAATCTAATTGAGTCTGTGTAGGAAATATTTAATCATGTGACTACATATTTAGATTGTCTCTCATGTTCCACATATTGAAATCACTCCCTGGAGAGAACCAGGTATTAGGAAAAGGCAGACTCTCATTTTCATGTTGCCTTCAAGGGGACTGGGTCTAGAGAAACAATGTGTTGGGATCTCTCTCCTTTGGCCCCACAACTATAGCTGGGACAGCTGGGCCTGACCAAGGGAAGAGGTGAAATAGAGGGTCAGCACAAATTTTTGTTGAATAATAGGTGATATATAATCTACTGAAGATTCGGCATCAAAAAAGCCCCCTCATTAGACATTGCATGGACCCTGAGGCTGGCTGAACCAGAGAAAGACGATAAAGGATTCCAGGAAAGGGCACTGGAAGCAGAAGTTGACTGGCTTAACCAAAACTCCCTGGAGTCACCGACACATCCTCCCTGCAAAGCCAGGGAAGAAAATAGAAGCACTACAAAGGAAGTTGAATCACAAAGCTCTGAAGGTGCCTGCCATGCCAGGAACAATGATTTTAAGTATTTAGACATTAGGTATGGGAGGAAACATCCAAAACCCAGGTGGACGATTTAAAGAAGTGTATCTATTATGCAGTGGAAACTAGATTTGAACCTATATTTTCAACATCCTTTATTTTCTCTTCATAAGCATGGATCCAGGTTCTGGAGTCAGACTCCTGTCCAAACTCATTTTTCCTCTCATTATCTATGTGACCTTGTGCACATTACTCAAGTTTTTTTGTGTGTTTCTGTTTCCTCAGCTCTAAAAAGGAATAATAATAACATCAATGGATTGCTCTGAGAAAAAAATTAGAAAATATCACTAAATTACTTAACGTAAGATTCAGTTTACAATAAGTGCTCAAAACAACATGCGGCTTTTTCAGTTTTTATGAGGCCCCAATGACAACCAGTTGAGACCCAAAGAGCTAAAAATGTTAATAATTTCATTAATTATTGTCAATAATGGACTTTAATGTTTGGCTGGCCCCATCAGTAACCTTCTGGTGGCAACAGAAAACCTGCATATGGTTTGGGGTTACCAACAACTCTGCTCAGGTCAAGTAGAACATACCCCCGCCCCAGGGGATGGAAGGAGGCTACAATGTGCAGCGCTGCAGAGGACGTTGTTCCCATAGACTTGGAGATATGCTCTGGAATGGGAATCAGCACTTCCCATGACTGTTTCATGACTGGTTCCGAGCTGGACACATATACAAATTAGGTTGATGGGAGCCTCTAAGACTCCATTCTGGGATTTTAGTTAGGGATACAAGGAAGTGCTCCTCTCCTTCCAAAGACAGGTGCTGGGGTCTAAAAATATCGCTCATGCAGGTGAAACTTGACAAATAAATGCAGAATGAGAGCAACTGTATACAGTGATGACCTCTGTGCCCTTGAATTAGCCCCACTTAAAAATCGACTCCTGAACTGTTAGTCATACAAGTCAATAAAGTATTTTGCGTAAGCAAGGTTGAGTTGAGTTTTCTCTCTTACTTGTAAGAAAAAGCATCCTAACTGACTCCTGGTCATGGATACACTCCATAATTGCTATTGATCACAACTTCTACTTAACATGTTAGGTGCTCAGCTGTGTTGGCCTCACATAATTTACCACATGCATGTGGTCCCTAAGTGGGTTGCTGAACCTAGCACACATTTACTCTTGTCCACTAGCTGATTTCTCCTGATCTTAATGTGTTTTTTTTTTCTAAGTCGAATAAGAGTAGATTAAAATAGTGGAATAATAAATGTGGAAGGATTATCATGAGATTTTAAGTGAAACCACCACCGTAATTAGTTTTTTAAAGTATTTTAGGCTTTGGTTTATATATTCTCTTTCTTTCTATTTTAGAAACTAAAATGGCTATATATATATATATATATATATATATATAAATTTTTTTTCCTCACCTGAAAATGTGCCCAAAGGCTAGAAAGCAATGGGGAGATACATTAACTTTAGTAAGTAAATATCTGCTTCTTTTCCTCAAAGTACCAGAGGGCTTCAGTGATAGGTACTATGCAAATGTATGAGTGGCCTGGAATGAACATAGCTCCCAGCTCTCTCAAAGAGCAAAGCTATTAACCCTAGGCTTCTGGTCAAATTCTAGCTCTGGCAAGTTGGCCATATGGATTTTAATCAGTGCCATTTTATTTGAAAGCAGTGTAAGAGAGAGCACAGCCTCCCCTGCAGAATTCCTGTGCCTTATTGCTGGTTGACGTTTAATGCACTCCAGCAAACCAAAGGCAAAGGTGCAATGTGTATTCTTCAACACAATGTAGGGAACAGAAATGCAGGCTCTCCCCAGGGGACTTGTGCTATTGGTGCCCCAGAGCTTAAACTCTAGACACTAGGAAACTGATGCCCCAAACCCAGGGCCACCTGTATGTCCCGGTAAGAGAAACTCAGGTTCTGTGGTTTTTAGATTGCCTTCATTGCTCTTATGTCTCTGATGGTTCATGTAACAAATAAAAGGTATATGGAATGAGTTGGATTTAATAACAAGCATACCAGGTAGTATTAGGAGATTAAATAACTGGCTTATGTTTAACATTTGTAACTAACTGCACTCCATTGCTTTTGCATATATGAGCGAGAGAGAGAGAGAGAGAACTATTCAGTGTAAAGGAGACACTGATGGGAGATGCAATAGGAGCAAGAAAAAAAGAGAAAATAAGTGAGTGTTCAGAGATGGAGAATGAAAACCAGGAGAATCTATGTTCAAAAAAGGAAGACAGAATACCTCAGAGAAGGTTTGAATTACAACACGAAGAAAAGCTACTGAATCTGTTTATAAAATTATTCTTGATGTCATAAGAGAAGTTACAGCAAAAGGGTGAGGTAAACTCCAGGTGCCAAGTGGCTACTTAATGATCGAGTGACTGGTTATTTAAGCATAAAAAATGAAGATAAACTTTAATGATTTCAGGAACACATCTAGGAAGTTTGGATGTAGGGAGAAAGAGGAATGGCACCAAAAACCAAATAGCAATCCATCTAGAATGGCAAATGGCAAGTTCTGATACAAAGGACACAGTCCCAAAATTTAAGTCCAACATGGTCTGAAAGACAACTTCCTCCCAAAGGTCAATATGGAGAATCTTCCACTTTTTATCAGCTCTGGACCTTCCTAGGAGCTTCCAAAATAATGCTAACAACTCCCTCATCACCTTCTACCTGGTAGATAATTTATAATACACATGACAGGCCTTTTTTTTCTCTCTAAATAGTAGCAGAAACATTTATTTGGTTTGAAACTACTACTCAACAGCACAATTGTCTACTTTGAGTAAGAATCTTCAATAAAAACTTTTATTAGCTTTTTGAATATGGAGAAATTTGTTGCCGAAACAAACATTTTGAGGGAGATAATTGTTTAATAACAATTATAGTGAGAGTTAAGTCAAACTGGAAAAACATGCTCTCATTTGTAATTTGGAATATACGGTCAGGAAGCTTATGGTATATCTGGCGAAGAACAAAAATGTGTACAATAATATCACTGTAAGTGATGAAAAGCAGAACGTTCCCCCTATTTTCTAAGCTCAGATTGCCAAATAAAATATGCTAATTTGTATCTCTTTTTTCAACAGTCAGATAAATGTTCTAGAATAAGCCTGTAACGAGACTTAATTTTTCTTCCAAAAATATTCCTACCGAGAGCACTCCTCTTTGGAGGGTATATTTTAAACTGATTTATTTTTTAAAGCAAAGGATATAAAACAAGAACAACCACCACCAAAAAAAAGCAACCTGGGGTAGTGGTCTGCATAGTTCACAGAGAAATCTGGGTTGAGGAAACAAAACGGAAGAGCATAATCTAAGTTATAAGCCCAGGTTCCTAATCCTGGAGGGGACCAATTGACCTAACTAAGCTCAGTACCCCAAACCACAGCTGTCATCTTGCAAACACATATCTTTAATTCCAAGGACAACCCAGCCTGAGAAGTCAGCTCCTGTAACTATGAGTGATGTCACATTGGCCCTGCTGAGGAAGCAAATCGCCATCATGACCTGTGTAATAGTTGGTCACCCAGAATTGCCCAACTGTAAAACAAAATTTAAAAAGGAAAAAAAAAAATCTCCTTTTTTTAAATTTCTGTTCACCAACTATAAATATTGCAAATATTGGCTAGAAAGAAATCCCTTAACTCACTGTTACCCTAAAAGGGCTGATTTAATGGACTGCAACATTCTCCCAGGTAAATAATGCAAGGTTTTGTGTATTGTGCTTTTATATAGACTTAAGGTTCTCGGAGATGATAGGGGACCCATTTTTTTTTCCAACTTTTATTTTAAATTCCTTTGTGCATGATATATCCAAATTCAAGGGCCTGAGATTTAAAATTAATGAGCAGATCTGTAATCTTTCAGGGCAATCTTAACAGCCCACTAGTCACCAAAGGACTAAAAGAAGGCCAGACCAAAATTCATTTTTCTTCCTGCAGCATGGTTCATGATTTAAAGTCATGAAGAAAATTTTTTTTTTCTTAAAGAACAAATAAAAGCCTTGTGCTCGCTCCTACTTCACATTTGAATATGACTCTTATGCTGTTGCTCTAAATGAAATTTGTCATGCATCCTTACACAGATGGATGTTGACTTTCTGTTGTGGAAAAGTATTCATCCGGTGTTAGGGTAGCCCAGGCTGGTATTTGGAAGGAGCAAAAGGTTCCAACCCTTGGGAGACATAATACATGGTTTGTCCTGGCTCACCGGCAGAGGGAAAGAGGGGGAACTATGTTTAACTCACATAACCGTGCATAAACCCTCACTAGAAACATCAACCTCTTCCTCTGTCCTCCAGCCATGAATTAATTAAAAGCTCACTTCCCACACTGCCTCTGACTGCAGGTCCTTGCTCATGTCACATTTCTGGAGGAAGGCCCGGATCTCCTCGCAGAGCACAATTTTGGGTCATTTGTCCAAACTTGGACCTGTTAGATACAAACCAGGAATTCTAGCCCAATCTACAAATGAGGAAGCAAAAGTAAGAGATGATTCAGTGACCCGTTCCTGGGCTTTATTTGGGGATCAGTATGCACCTTTTTGCCCCTGAGTTTTACCTTCTGGTTTTTCCAAAGAAGCAGATGAAAAATATTTTAAAAATGTAGTGCTGTTGTCTTTCTAGATCCTGGAGTGATTTTTAGAAAACTTCATTTATTATTACCTTCCCTTAATAAAAAAGCAATTTTAAAAACTCTTAAAAAAAAAAAAAAAGAAAGAAAGGAAACCAGAGCCAAAGGCATTTAATTACTCATCAAAATATATGACTATTAAATATTACCATCTTAATTTTGGAAAAAAAATAAAGTTTTGAGATAGTTTCAAAGCCTTCACTTCAAGATCAGATAAGAGATAACAATAAAGAGAGAAAGTAAATCAAGACTGCAATTCCCCAGTCAGTGACCCATGTACGCCAGGGGGGAGTTCTTTAAACATAAAATAAAAATTACTATCACTCACTGGAGGAAAATATCTATAGATTTTTAAAAAATTTTGGTAACTGTTTGTAGCACTTATGGTCAAGAAAGTAATAAACATTTAGAAGCACATATATATCCCATGCTTACAATTTTCTTTTTTTTAAATTTTTGACCTCACTTCATTTTCAGGAGTGGGAAGTTATTTTGACCATTTTCTGCATTATATTCTTGAAATTAGCTCATCAACCTTCCCTTAAATATTATACTTTTCTTTATTCTTTAAATAGAGTATGTAATTATGAATGCAAATTGTGAGCTTGAAACCTGAAAGATGTGTTGCCTTTTTCAAGTATTTATCGTTTGAAATGTTCAAAATAACATATTGACAAAGGTGCATGCTTTAGAGAAGCTTTAACAAAACATCTGTGATATGATTGTTGCTATGGAAACTGGTTTATTAAACATTAAAATTAATAACTCTGAAAACCATTTAGGCTGACATGAAAGAAGGAACTTTATAAATGTAATTGAGGCATAATAGGAAAACAATCTCAGAGCAGAGGGACCTCCTTCCTGGTGCCTCCTGGGACCAAAAAGACCTGTAGGAAAATGTCACGGTTGGTCCTTAGGGGCTGCAGAAATATGAGAAAGTGAATTGTGGTAGACCCCTGGGATATTTTCAAACATTTTCATAGATTTTTATTTCTTCCCAGATTTTTTTAAGACTGCTGTTTCCAGATTTATGTCAACCCAGGGTCACATTATAACTTTGGTGAGACCTAGAACTTCTGCCTTCCTTGGACTCAACCATCATAATACTATCAATATGAAAAAATTATTTTTTAAACATGGGAACAATTATTTTTTTTTCTATTTTAGGCAAAATTGAATATATTTTTATGGCCCCTGAAAAGAATTTGGGGGAATAATATTAAAACTTTCTTAAAAAAAAACAAAAAACTTTTTCTTTGACACTGAAATTTTCTTTCTCTTTTTGATTTTAAAATAAATTAAAATATCTTCATAGGCCCTAAAGGTATCATGGTCCCCACACCAGCACAATGACTCCAGCTTAATCTGGGTGCCAGTGCTAGGAAAGAACTTCATTTTTTTTTTAAAGATTTTATTTGTTTATTTGACAGAGAGAGAGATTACAAGTAGGCAGAGAGGCAGGCAGAGAGAGTGGGGAAGCAGGCTCCCTGCTGAGCAGAGAGCCCAATGCAGGGCTCAATCCCAGGACCCTGAGACTATGACCTGAGCCAAAGGCAGAGGCTTAACTCACTGAGCCACCCAGCCGCCCCAAAGACTTCATTCTTACTCATGTTTATCTATGTGTCTGTGTTTTCTAGTTTATCTTTTTATGTAATATCAGAGAATAACAAAAACATTTTATTAAAACTATCGTATCCTAGAAGAGAGAAAACACATATTAGTCAATGTCTGGACAAATTTATTACAGAGTATCAAACTCCTGTCTTATGCTAAGACATTATCAGTTCAAGAGGAAACCTGTTGGAAACCCCATATTGATCATCCCTTATTTCAATATAAATCTGCTTTTAATTAAACTGAAGAAATTATCCAGCTTACCACATGCAGTGAAAAAATTACATTAGGTAAAGAAAAGGCAGAGGCACTTACTGAATTTCATATTATTGAAATGTCACTATTAGAGACTGAATTGTGTCCCACCAAGATTCATAAGTGTAAGCCCCAATTCCCAAAGTGAGTGTACTGGGAAACAGAGCCAGCTGGGAGGTAATTAAGGTTAAATTAGGTCCCAAGGATGGGACCCTGAAATAATAGGACTGGTGATCTCAAAAGCAGAGAAACCCCTCTGTCCTTCCCCCATGCATACAGGAGAGGCCACATAAACAAGGAGAGAGGCTGCCCCAGACACTGACTCTGGGGGCACCCCAAGCCTAGACTTCCAACCCCTGGAAGAACACCATGGTAGTCTCTTAGTGGCAGCCCAAGATGGTGACAACTGTCACTGAGGAAATATTTTACACCTTGCCTGGGGCTGACAAGCCCTGTGGTCACCTCAGGGTGCTCCTGTCCGGTAAGTTAGCTTCGTACCAGTTTCTTTCATTCAAAGAAATGGAAATATAGCACATATATATTCCTTCGTAGGGTAGACATTTTAATGCAACCCTCATAATCCTAAGAAGTAAATACTATTTTTTTTAAATTTGAATTCAATTAGCCAACATATAGTACATCATTAGTTTCAGATGTATGTTCACTAATACATCAGTTGCCTCTAACACCTAGTGCTCATTACACCATGTGTGGCTTAATGCCTATTGCCCCCATTTTACAGATGAGAAAACTGAAGCATATTAAAATCATTAGTTCGCCTGAGGTTGGGAAGCAGGTAATTAATGGACCTGCATTTTAAACCTGGCAGGCTGACCACAGGGGCAGTCTCGTTATGTTTTGTTTCATTAACCCAGAAGAGTGTAGGACCTGTTAGTGGGTAAGGTTGATTAGAAAATACTGAATATCGATTTTTCAATGCGGCACTTTGAACAGGTCTTCCTCTTGCTTCTCAGACCATGGATGAGGGCAAGCAGTTGCCTCTGTCCAGCAGCACACATGCAGGAGCGTCCTCAACAGGCACTTAAATGGAACTATGACAGCCACATCCATAAAATCACATGTGTTTCAATGTTGGGAGGGTCTTTCCTGTACTTCTGGACTGCCCCCTCGTTTTTACTCCCCAAAAGGGGCTTTTGGAAACACGGAACGGCACCTGTGGCAGCACCCATTTGCAAACAGGTCTGACTTCCAGCTGTATAGCCTCACCCTCTCTCCAGGAAAGCATGTACTCGTCAGATTTCTTTCTGATTTCATCCCTGTGCCCTCCGAGGAGGAAAACCAGTCCTCATCATGCTGAGAGAGGACCGGGAGGTTGCTCCGGTTCGCTTGCTGAGAAGCCTGCTCTGCGACTGAGGAAGGTGTCACGCAGGTGGTAACACAACTTCAGGTCCACCTCCCGCGAGAGTCCAAATCCTGCTCTGTTTACTGGGACGCTTTGCAGGTGCTTCCAAAATGCTCTGTATCTAGGCAAGACACATCAGTGAGGATCCTGGTAAGATCCAAGACAGACCCCTCGAAGTCTGAAAACTTCTGCTGGAAATCTTGCAAGCCCTTGGATTACTGACTGTAGAACACCGTAGATGCTTCAGTACCAGATCTCCTTATGTGGGGGGGAATCTGATAAGATCATTAACTAAAAGCTCATTACTGTTCAGTGATTTTTAATAAAAAGAGCTTCTCCTCTCACTGTCAAAATAAAACAGCATCTTCCATATGTGTCAAAATAAAAGAAATGAGATGGGGGGGTGTAAATTCCTATTATCACATTGGATATTTTCAAACATAAACTCATTTATTAAATAATCACTGCAAATCACTGAAGCTATGATAACAGACCTCAGTTTCCATAACAATGTTTTTGCTCACAGCACTGAAGGAGTCCTCCTGCACATTTTAATGAAGTATTTGAAAGAGTTGTGGGCATCTAAGCAGAAATCCCACATTCTGCTACCCTGACACGCACTGTGTATTTTTAATAAAACTCTCAGTATGACAACAGGCAAGGTTAACTGGGTAGTTTCCTATTTATAGAACAATCAACACCAGGGTGAACATGAAGACTGTTTTCTTTCATCTTTAGCACTGATGCAACAAGTCAGGAAAAAGCTTCTGCCCGGCTCTGTTAGGTGTTCTGAGATCAAATGCACACGAGAAAACAAATATCAGATACTCACGGGGAGCGTGTTACTTGCCACTTCAGTAAGACTTGCAATCGCTCGCATTTCACGCTTCTGCTTTAAAATTCTGTTGCTCATTTTCCCTAAAAATAGATTCTGAAATCCTGTAGCTCCTTATCCTACATGTGGCTGAAATGTCTACTGGCTGTGGGGAGAAACGTTCAAAGCCCTCGGCATACCAAAGAACATGTGGTTAATTATCATTACTTTTTAATTTATGGCTGAAGAACTCTGCCTACAAGATGAGCAAAATCCAATTTGAAAAGAAAAGGTAAATTGTTGATGGGGTTGTTGTTAAAGACAGCTAACCATTAACATGTCTTGATTAAATGTGCTAGTTCTACCTTTTCTTTTTTCATTTTTTTTTTTCTTGCCTATGTTGTTTAGTTTATATCCAACCAAAAGACTCAAGCCCACATTACGGTGGGGGAACCGGTCAGATAAATGTTTCTCCACACGAGTTCAGTGGCGGCTCAGCTCTTGGCTGGGGCAGACTGACCGCTTTACCCTGCACGTGGCCTGGCCATCCCAACCAGGATCACCCCGCTGAAGAGGGCTGCCTTCTACAGAACCACCATTAGCCAAATACGGGACTGAACTACAACATTCAACCGCCAATGGACATTCTGACTCAGATGGGCAAGCAACCACCAAACTATCCATTCTGAGGGAGTATCTGAGATCACATCCCAAAGGAAGTATTTCAACTCTGGGGTGGGGGCAGGTGTGGCTAATATGATAAAGAGTCAAAATGAGAGGAAAAAAGAGTAATTGTAATCTGTGGTTCACATGGACTCATCTAAATTTCTTTCAGATATACATCATAGCCAAAGAAATTAAATTTTTTAAGTAGTAACTTGTTACCTATTGACCTTTAAAAAAGGGTTTTTAGCGGGGCACCTGGGTGGCTCCCTGGGCTGAACAGCTGCCTTTGGGCTCAGGTCCTGATCCCCAGGGTTCTGGATCAAGCTCTGTACTGGGCTCCCTGCTCAGCCAGGAGCCTGCTTCTCTCTCTCCGGCTCCCCTGCTTGTACGTGCACTCTCTCTCCCTCTCTCCCTCTCTCTCCCTCTCTTTCTCTGTTTCAAATAAATAAATCTTAAAAAAAAAAAAAAGATTTTTTTTTAGCAAGATGTTTTAGCTCATGTTTGACTTTTGTCATGAAGTTTCTATTCAGTTGGTGAAGATGTACAATAAATGAACACACCCATATTGTATCAATGGTGACAGGTACATTAAAACAAAACAGAACAAAACATATAAAGCAGGATAAAAGGATAAGCTCCAACAGAGCATGGGGGCCACTTGTATTTAGGATAAGATGCTCAAAAAAGTCCTCTCAGATAAGATGATTTTTGAGTACAAATCTGAGTAGAAGAGAGAGAGAGATTTAATATTAGAAAGAAGAGAATTTCTTCTAGAGAAAGTAGTATGTTCAAAGACCATCATTTACTCCCTTATGTAATAGAAATGACATATTTTTAAGAGGAGGTGGAGACAAAAGTCTAATTTGTGGGCAGACATAATTAGAAGTCTAAGACCCACCAGGGGATCTTATAGACCACTGTCAGGAAAGATACCATCAAAAAGAACTTTATTAAATTTGAGACATAATAGAAGTATTCATAAGGGGTAAAATAATGTCAGCTTGAGAACGGGATCCAAATTCAGAATAATGAATAATTAAAACTGGGACCAGAAACAAAATTAATTTCAATAGGAACAAATTAATAAGAAGCATAAGTAACAACATAATAAGTAATTTTATGAAGTTTATTCAATTCTCGTTAACAACCCTATGAGGTTGGCCTTTGCCATTTCACTCTCATTGAAGAAATCGTGAAAACAAGATTAGGAAAATGACCCGGGGGTTAGACTAGAGATGGCACAGATTCTTTGCTTTGAGAAGTGACTCTGACTGGCCTTAGTGGCTTGTTTATCCAATGGAATGCCCAGAAGTTGCTCTCTGGGACGTGCAGGACTCCTCAGAATCAGGTTTGCATCTGCTGTCTTGGAAAATCCTCACTGAGTACACTGAACTGCCTCCAGGGTAGCCTGAGTCTGCCATGCCGGAGAAGGCACGTGTGTACGTCAAGCGCTTACCAGTTCCAGGTGGGTTCAGCCTTCTAGCACCCAACCCACGTTGCATCCTCCAGACAAGACTACCCTCCGTCTATGCACCTCTGCGTGGCCTCCATGAATACACATGGAACAGAAGACACACACAGCTGGGCCCTGCCCAGGTCCTGGCCCACAAAACTAAGAAATATAATTAAAAAAAAAAAAAAAAAGGTTGTTTGTTCTTTAGAACCACTATGACTGGGGGGTGGTTTGTTAAACAATAATATAGAAAGGCTTCATGGGTAGCTAAATGGACTCAAACTCTGCTTTTTAAACTATAAATGAGGGTCCTTTTCCCTGCTCTAATATTTTATTTATTCAGAATAAAACATGGAACAACGTGGTGAGAAGGCTCAGGAATCACTTCAGAGGAGCTAGATCCAAGAAATAATAAGAGGATGAAATATGAAATATGATTCATATTTCATATTATGAAATAGGGATGTCGGAATAACAACACAGCGTGTCGATGTCAATTTGGAAGAGCAAGGGTGAGGCCAAAGAACGGAGAATCTCAAAGAGAGAAATTTGTCAGTGTGGACAGCACTAACCATGGAGATGCATGTTCCATTCTTGGGGAATAACTCTGAGGAAGTTCCTCAATACCAGAGTGAGTCCTGAATTGAACTTTCTGTAACTGCTGTAAAATCCTTTAAAGACCATTTAGTTCGCTAGCAGCTCTGAAATCTTAGCTTGGTTCTCAAGGCCAATCATCACCAGGAATTGGGATCTTACTAAATAGTTCTTCAGAACTCCATGGGTGTGTGGGGCGCCTGATTGCGTGTCTGACACTTGATTTTGGCTCAGGTCATGATCTCAGGGTCGTGAGATGGAGCCCCGTGTTGGGCTCTGTGCTGGGCATGGGATCTGCTTAAAATACTCTTTCTCCCTCTGTCCCTGCCCCCACCCCTTCCTTTGAGAAAGAGAGAGAGAGAAATCTCTAAAAAAAAAAGAATTCCTTGAATGTGACTTTTTGTGGCTCAGTCTGCCTGAATCAAGTAAACTGTCAGATATGACTAAAGTAAGTAATCATCTTAGAACTCGTCAACTGAAGGACAGGACTCCGGGAAACACAGGGTTGGCTACACAGAATTAGAACAATGCGGCATTGCAGAGCCAAATTATTTAGCCAATAATTCATTTAAAAGCAAATAAATAATTTCAAATTTAAATAATCTTTATTCACTAAAATGTCAAAGAGTTTTGACATTTCAGGGTTTGGAAAGTCTAGTCCAGTCCTTTGCTTTTGCTTTTTAAATTTGGTTAACACTGCAGATAGAATACTTCTAGAAGACCATCTCTGTGACATCAGAGGCACAGGGAGAAGATGATGATAATTCAGAGGAGACCCACAGGTAGGCTTAACACCTTCAGGGCTATAAGCAAGACCGAGCCTAGTAGGAAAGGTCCTTCTATTCCTTTGTTAATAAGCAAAGGGATTAAAGTGCAGATGGGCATAAGGGGGAAATGTTACCCAGGATCCTGTAATGCCAAACCGTTCCTTCTGTGCCCAGGACAAAACCCAAGGTGCTGTTTCCCGAGAGTCCTAGGGAAGGGTCAGCCTCTGCTCACGGAAGGTCCCTCACAGTCCCACAATCCAGATACCAGGGAGCTCTTCAAGAGGCGAACTCTGGAGGTAACTGAAGCACCACCCACTTCAAATGCCCACACCCTATTCTGGATCACATCCTTGGCAAGGCTTCTGGAGGACTTCCCAGGCAATGGGAACCCACTAGCGCAGTATCTTGTAGTGAGATAATTAGGTTGAGTATGTTTCACAGGAAGACACCAGCTCCCACCCACCATTAGCTGGCAGCTGTCAAGAGTTGTTTCTAGGATAGCAGCTGTAATTTACAGGCAATCACTTATTACTTCTCTCAAGTGTCCCCAGTTATCTTGCTGATATTTCTCCAGTGCCACTCGAGTGGCCCCTCTGGACTATGGCTTTGGGAGCCTTCCCATCCCCACTCCGTATTGTGGGTAGTGACAGCCAGGATACAGCCTCCGCTGTACTTCCGCCCTCCGCACCACCCTGGTCTCAGACAGAAACTCTGCCCCCTCAGGGCTTTCTATCTCTAGCCCTTCATTGTCCTCAGTTTCCATCTCTGTCCAACCCTCTGTCCCTTCAGGCATGTCAACCCCTTGCTGTGTTGTCCAAAAACAAATTAACTGGGAATTTATCAAAGACAATGTCAGTATCTGCTAGATAAATCATTTAAATTGAGCCAATAATGTGTTAAATATGCAGGGGGTTGTGTTTGTTTTTTAATTGTTGAAACCAGCTTCTTTAGGGAGAACCAACATTGTAAGGACTTTCTGCTTTTATCTTTGGTATTTAAAAATCTTAGTTTTCTGAAGCCGTAGCTCTTTTGCTAAAATTTTCACTTGGTTAGTTTTATTTGGATACATCTTATCAAAGTGAAATGTCCACATTTTAACTGCCCAGAGTTACCCCCTCCTGACTTTCCTTCTCACATCATCATTGATATCCAGTGGGCCAATGAACCCCATCCATGCTCTCCTATCGCTTTTCCCCAATCCCTTCATCACAAGTCATCTTGCACAAGGACATCTGAAATCCATCTCTTACTGACCCTCTCTACTACAATCTACTCGTTCGCCATCTGCAGAATTATCCTTCCAAACCAAAATGGAATCTGTCACTTCTCCAGCTAACTTTGGCTGTCCCCTCTCTCCTTCCAGCTCCACATAAAGCCTAGCATTCTCAGCACAAAGGTGGGACACCTTCAAGGTCTGCCACTGACCACGCCCATTCCATTCATCCTGGGCCATTCTCTTCCACAAAACAGACTCCAACCACACCAAAATTCTTCCCTTCCTCAACTATCGAAACTGTCAGACTTATCAACTTCCATGCCTTTGTTCAGGCTATTTCTTTGCTTAGCAAGAATTTCAAGATCCACATTCATGAGTCTTCTCTGAAGCTTTTCTAGATCGTCTACACAGGCATTCCTCACGTCCCTTTGCACTTTATTCACGTGCCCGGCACGCTGCTGGAATTAGGGAAGCATTTGTCTCCTGTCCTCACGTGACTGCAAGCAGCTTATGGACAGAGAGCTTCCTTCGCAGGGTAACAGAGAAAGCTTCACACCGAAGACGCTCACTAAATATATAGCGGTGGTGCTTTCTTTTTTTAAGTTCGATATATTTAATTATGAGTGGGCTTTATTTCTTCCAAGCAATGTAACAAACTTCATGGAAGAGGATCTCAATGCTATTTGTATCAAATGAGGCGGAACCATGTCCTCTTTATTTTTTTTAATCCCCTGTGCATAATGCAGGACTTAACATGTTTAGAGTTACCTCTATTGTTAAGTGAATGAGTGCCTAAGTTTTCATTATTTTTTCTAAATTAGATATCAAATATTTTTTAAAAAACCTGTATGAAAACGGATTTCTCTACTACATATGTTCTTCCAAAACAACCTGAAGGATATGTTTATACTTCTAAGAAATTCTAAGAACATTACTGAATGTTCTTAGAAACAAACGATAAGTTAATTTCAATTTTCTCCATTGGAATGTAAGTTAATGAAAACTATTTTCAAGTGAATTTTTCAGGGAACTTCATGCCAAAGTAACTTCCTAGTTCCTGAAAAATCAATCTATTTATGTTTAAAAGTTGTAATTTTAGTTTCCACTATGAAACCATGCAAGAGAAAATATTACATGATTGCCACAGTTAAAATGTATTTTCTAAGTAGCACACAGACATATAAAATATTCTCAAAGGTTAACATATTTTTAAAATTAACACAGTAATCAAAAAAAAATTAAGATGGAAAAAATACCAAGGACATATAATAGTTCAGTTTCACTAGAAAATTTTAACTTTAGCAACAGCACAGATTCTTAATTTTGTTGTCTCAGTGTACATTTGAGAGCAGGTAGTGGATTATTTCTATACATTTCAGTGACTTCCATCAAAGACCCTTTAACAAAATATTCTCGATGATAGCATTATCTATTTACCAATTTGAAACCTGGGTGCACAATGTCTTGTTTCTTTTTTACTTAAGAAAATAGGCCTTTCAAAAACGGAGCATATTTCAGAAAATTCTTTCAATTCCCCTGGCCTTTACCCCGGCCCACCTACAGACATCACAACGAAGTCAACTTGGCACGCCAACTCCATTAGAAGGAAAAATATTCTTCCTGACATTTATGGGTTTATTTTTTAAGGAGAAATTATAAAACTTTCCAAATATGTAGAAATCCATTAAAAGTGATGGTGTGCCAGCACAGGACCGGCTTTTATGGTGCTGAATGTCACTGCTCCCTGCTCTCACCACGTAAACCTGATTTCCTATTAGACGGAGGACCGCGAGAATCAGGGAACACGTAAACATCCTAAACACATACTGAATATGCCACTTCGAATTTGCCACCAGCCGATCAGGATATATCCATCACATATCGCAAGGAAGGAGGCCATGCTGCACTGCATGGACATTTCATAACGTTTCACTCCAACTTCAAGTGCTTTAAAAACATCGCACGCCCCTTAGGCAGTAGATAAACATTTTATCTTTCTACTTCTGATGGCATATCATTTTCGGCCTTTGATCTAATATAATTTAAGGTGTGTCAGGATGGCTGTTGGCAGAGGAGTCTCGCGGAAAGCTAGGTTTAGCGTATGGTTCCTGGAGATGCACATCCCAGACACAGGTTCTGGCAAGCGTGGGGACCGTAGAGCCCGTTTGACTACAGGAAATAAAAGAGGTGCTATTTCAGGGAAATAACTTAGGTTAGAAGGGAATTGCTGCCGCAAAAGATGTTCAACTCACATTGCCATATGGCTCTTTTGGAAGAAATCCCATGTATATTAGCTATATTCTTGGCACTTGGAGCTGCGTTTGGATCTGGGACATGCTTTTGCTGCTTTGAAGCTCACTGAAGGTAATGCAGCATCGCCACACCTTCACGGTAAAAAGTCACTGACAATTCCAATAATAAGATCTGGATTAAAAAGTTCAAATAATTCACCTTTTTTCCTCGGTGTCTGCATCTATAAATACAGTGTCTGATGCAATTAATCATGACTCTGGAATTTAAGATCATATATTATATTAATTGATACGGGCAGTGAGAGAAAAATATTTTTTTTTTATTTGGAGAATTTACATGAATTAAATACAATATGTATCAAATTTCAGGAGATTTGAAAAAATCTTGCTATGTCAGAGAACATGCCTGTGAAACTATATAAAAATAAATCTCAAGTGAATTCCAAATCAGACTGCACGCTTCAAAGGCAACATGAACCATTCATTCGTTCTTTTAGTCATTTATTCATTCAACAAATTTTACTGAGCACACTATCATGTAGCAGGCACTGTATTCAGATTCTGTGATTCATATTAAAAAAAAATTTTTTAAAGTGGCTCTATGCCCAATGTGGGGCTCAAACTCATGACCCTGAGATCAAGGGCCCCATGCTCTATCAACTGAGCCAGTCCAGCCACCTCATGTTAAATTTTATTAAAACAATTATATCCAACTCTTTTCTGTTGTATTCTATTATTGCCACATTTCACAGAGACCCAAATATATGGATTTTAAAAGAATAGTATATAGAAGTATGAAATATTAGAAGAGTCTGGATTTTGTAGTGAGAGCTGGATTAAATTCTTTCTCAGTCACTATCTGGATGGTGTGGGGAAGGTAGGTAATTAGGCTCTCAGAACTTTAATATAACTACCTATAAAATTAAGACACTTCCCAGCAGCACTCTCTAATATGTGCAGTTTATAACTACAGAAGTACTTTTATTTTAACTATGTTTTTAACTAAAAAATAACACTGTATCAACTTTTTAAAAAATACATTTATTTTGTGAATACTAATACTTGTGAGGCAAGATTTAAAAGGTGGAACAGGAGAGAATAAATTTCAATTCCCACTGCCTTGTCTACTATTCCCAAACACCTGCTTTCCCTCCATATGGACAATCATTTTCCTGAGTATCTCCCCAGAGATCATCACAAAATTTTACACATACGTCTGTGCATGCATGTATACACATATCTTTTTCCCACACAAATGGCAATGCTCTCACTGAAATTATATCTGGAAGATAACTCCATATGAGTACAGAAAAGCTGCTGTATTCTTTTTAAGGGATGTCTAATATTTCATTGAACAGATGTCTCATAATAATTACCTAATCACCTATATTTACATGAAGATCAAGTAAGACTGCGAATTCTTATTCCTCTCTAATTTCACACATGTGAGGGCAAACTTGTGGACTACATACTAATCAGGAGAATCAGAGGTAAACAGTTACTCACTTAAAGTTTTGATGGCTATTGTCCAAGAGTTTTGCAGAGAGATTACAAAGATTTACACTCACGGATAGGGATCCGTTTCCCCATAACCCTACCACGAGGCTGCTTCACTTTTTGCCAATCTAATATATTAACTACTTTTGCCTTAATTTTCCTGCTTCTCTTAATATGAGAAAGCTTTTATATATTTTATATATTTGAATGCCTTGTCTGGAAACTTTGTGTTCACCTTTTGCCCAAGATTCTAGTGAATTGTTTTTCTTTGGCTAGATTTTTAGACTCTCTTTAATATATTAAAGTATTAAGGAAATCAGGCACTTGTCTATGTTTCAATTCCTCCCAGTTGTCACTTTAAGATTTTATATTTTTTTCCACTATAGTCATGTTTCATTTCACTTGGTTGAATATGTATCAATCTTTTATGCTTTTCCTGTTTTATATTATACTCAAAAAGGGCTTTCCTTACTACCTGATCATTAAAAACAAAGCAGAGAAACAAAGAAACAAAAACAGTAGCTCCCTTGGCTTCCTCTTGTACTTCTGTCTATTATTGATACTTTGATGTTTGGGGAATGAATTAGATGTAAGGGGTGAAGTAGAAGTTTATTGTTTCCAGGGCTACACAGTATTCCCTTCACCATTAGTTAAATAATTATTGTTCCTACTGTGTGAAATGCTACAGTTAGCTTTTAAGAAATTGCTCCATGTATTTTATACATATATAAATTTTATGTATAGATCTCTTCATTTTTCATATTTGTGTACTTGAACCTCACTGTTCTACTTATTATAGCCTTATAAAATGCATAATCTAGTAAGTTTGCTTCACTCTTATTGACTCTCTCTGTATTTTTCACAATTTTTGAGTCACTCCCCTTTTCCTTTTTCTCTTAACATCTTTGTGAAAATCTTTGTTTATTCTTAGAAAATAGATTCAAATCTTTTTGCATTTTCTACAAACAAATTATGTGCTTCACGAACAAGGGCAATTTTCTTATTTCTGAATCCTTATACATTTTCTTTCCCCCACCTTACTTTATTATATACTAGCCAGTAAGTTATACTACTGAATATGAAAGGAAAAACAGACATCTTCCCTTTTCTTGGAATCCAAGAACTCTTGCACTGTTTTATAGTTATGATGCTTGCTATAGATTTTTATCTACAGAATAGAAATTATCTTCTATTTCTTATTTGGCAAATGACCTCAAAAAATCATAAGTGGATAGGAAATATGATCAATTTCATTGTATCCACTAAGGCATGTATAATTTTTATCATTAACATGTCATGATGAAGTACAGTGATCAAATTTTGCTTGATTATGTATTTTTCTCCTTAGTATTTTTATTTTGTTCTTATAATTTCTTAAAATGGGTATTACGATGCATCCGTTATGTCCCAGACTGACTCTGTAGAACTACAGCCCCCAGAATTCCCTCTTACATGTTTTCATTCAGGATGGAGAGCCTCCCACAGATCTCTGGGGGAGAATCAGGGAGAGGAAAGGCACAGCCATTTGGTGGTCTGGGGGCACCTTCTCTTGTTATCTCATCAAATGTTAGTCTAGGTGTTGCTGTGAAGGACTCTGCAGATAGCACGGAAGTTGATTTTGAGTTGATGAAGTAGAATATTGTCTTTTGTGGGCCTGACTTTATCAAGCGGAAACTGGTAAGAAAGACCAAGTCCTCCCTGAAAGTCAGAGACCCCAAGTAGCAGCTGTGCTTGTGAAGCCGTGCTTGTGATTACTGTCCTCCCTTCCTGGTTTCCCACCCGCAGACATCAGGCCTAAACCCATGTTCCTGGGATTTCAGGTGGCTTATGGTATTTCCTCCTCTCCTGGTCCTACTTCCCTGATTGAATAATATGAGCTCTATCAAGAATGTTTTCAAAACTTGTGAATTATGTGCTGTACTTTTTAAAAGTTTTAATTAATTAATTAATTAATTAATCTATTTAGAGAGTGTGAGCAGAAGGGGCAGAGGGAGAGGGAGAGAGAGAATCCTCAAGCAGACTCCATACTGAATGTGGAGTCTGATCTCACGACCCTGAGATAATGACCGGAGCCAAAATCAGGTGCTTAACTGACCAAGCCACCCAGGTGTCCCTGTGTGCTATACTTCTATTCCTCATGTAGAAGTTTATCACATATACTTAATTCATCTTAATCTACAGTAAATTTACATCTTTATACACCTCCTGAACAACATTATGCCATAACGAGAATTTTATTTTATTTCTGTGTCTCAGTTGGATACTATGCTGTGGGAGAGAATATTTTAACTCTACGTTGTGCTCATTTTTACTTATTTCCTGTGGAAATGTTTGGTTTTTCAAGGAAAGTCTACTTGGATTCATCCCCATATTTACCCCCATTTGTTCTTGTGGTGGTTCCTTCTCATTCCATCTCAGACCTTCCATCAGGGTTAAATCTTCCTTCAGTCTGAAGCTTGCAATATCAAACTACATGTAATGAGGTCCTGCTGGTTACAAATGCTTTTAGTGTCCTTCTCTTGAAAACCATTTAGTTTTTGTTGTAATGTGTGCGAATAACTTCAATGTAAGAGAGAGTTCTGAGGGTTGTAGCTATTGTACTGGGCTCATGTTTCAGCTAACACCATTGCTGCTGAGAAACCAACAGCCAGTTTAACTGCTTCTCCTTTCAGATGAGCTTCTATTACTCTCTTACTTTTTGCTGTTTAACCACTAAAATATTTCACCTGGTTTTGGTATGCTGCAGTTTTATGCTGATATGTCTATATCTAAGTTTGTTTACATTTGTACACTTGGACAAGGATTGGTGTCTTTCTTTAGACCTGGAAAACTCTCAATCATTATTTCCTCAAGGATAATGTCAACCTTCTTTCTCTTTAACTTCAAGGACCCTGATCCAATGTCCATCATAACATCTCTGTTCACCATGTTTCTTAACTCCACTGCTGTATTCTTGTAATTGCTTCTGATGTCTTCTAACTCACTAATTCCATCTTCATGTATTTCTAATGAGTGAAGGTTTTGCTATCACTTTTTTTAGTTATTTATATTTCATTTATACAAGTTCCCTTCAATCTCTTTCAAATATTTTAGAACACCTATGTTTTTCCATCTTTCTTTAGATATACCTATATTTTCCCTTTAAATATAGTAAATGTTTTCTACTGTCTGATGAATTATACACTTTTATACATACTGCATTTATGCACTTTGTAAGCTGTCTTTGTTGGTTCTCATTCACAGAGAATTCTTCACATATACTCGGTCAACTTATACTCTGTGCTGTATGTCATATTTAGAAACTGATTTGAGGGGTGCCTGGGTGGCTCAGTCAGTTAAGCATCTGACTCTTGATTTTGGCTCAGATCATGATCTCAGGGTCATGAGATCAAGCTCTATGTCAGGCTCTATGCTCGGGGGAGTGTTCTTGGGATTCTCTCTCTCCCTCTGCCCTTCCCCCTCCACTCACTCTCTCTAAAATAAATAAATAAAATCTTTTACAAAATTGAAATGATTTGAAAAAGGGGCAGCCTGTGATAGAAGAGTCTTATTTCTGAGATTAACTGACTTTGATTCTGTCTCACTCAGGTTGGAGGCATTATCAGCCAACAACCACCCTTAAATTATAATTTGAGGGTCCTTAAACTACTGAAAGTAATGTGCATCTAGGTTGCAAATTGTTGGTGAACTTTTGATACAGGTTTAGCTGAAAGAAGAGCCTTAACTTTTCTACTTAATTTGGGTAAGTTCTTCTATCAGAATCTCTAAATTTGAGAGATTAAAATTCTGTTCCTCTGGTTTCATAAATCACTCAAATGAAATTTCAAATTTTTCTGAGTTCAGGACGACCACCATGGCAACGGCAGTTTCTGTGTTCAGCTTCCCTTCAGTTTTGTCCTAGTAATTCCTTAAAATCCTTCTACCCTGAACTCTTCCAGTTCTTCCTCTGCCATGACACAGAAATCTCTGAACATATGAATACATGGAAATGGACTTACAGATGGTGTGTGGAGGGAAGAAGCATGGCCGTGGTGGGCACTAGCTATGTCTGTGCTCCCTCCAAGCCAGCCCTGAGCACCCAGATCTGCCTTGGAAGAGCAGCAAGGATGTGGGGAATCCAGGTGATTGACTGGCTAAATACGCATGAACTCTATTCTGATCTCAGTCTGTTATCTGTCTTATCTCAGTATTATAACTTTGGATAGTTTTATTTCGGATTTGGAAAGTTTTTTGATTTTTAGAATCCCTCCATTTTCTGTTCCATCGCCCTCGCCCTCATGCCTTTAAAGTTTTATTATAATTAGCAGAGAAGGAACTAATTTTTTTTTACTCTTCACATATGCTTTTACCCTCATTTTTCCCCCTCTATCCTCTTTTAAATGGATGAAACAAACACATAAGCCAAGAATGTCCTCCATCACACCTGTTATATTGTAAACACCACTGATCAAGGATTGTGTTTATTGTCTGGTGCCTTGTAGGTACCTAAACTTGAGAGAGGAAGCTAGGAATAGGGACAATTAATATCTTAACAGTAAGAGAAAACTGGATAGTAATGGTGGGGTAGGAAATTGTTGCGTGGACTTTATTTTCAGACCATGTTACAGAGTCTCAAATGTCCATCTACTTGGTAACCATATGCATATTAGAATTCCCACTGTACCACATTATAAAAATGCCCAGTGACATATCAGCGATAATAAAAACATAATGATGATAATCACCCCCTCATTTCTGAATCTGTTACTGTTCCTGTGTCAGGTCCTAGCTATGCATAATACTTTATAATATCATCTTTACTCTTCACTAGAACATGATAATGTAGGATCTATTATTTCCTTTTTATAGATGAAGAAATAGGATCAGAAATAAGTTGTCCTAGAGATTCCAACTGAAAACTAGGACTTAAACTCAGATCCGTCTGGTTATCTGTATCTATATGGAAACTCAGAGTTTGAAAGTAAAAAACAAATATGAGGATCTCTACTTAGGGAAAAAAAAATCACATTGCCAAGCGTCCCCACATTTCCTCTTCTTTCTGGCTTTGCCTGGTTTGAATAGGCTGCTGCGAGAAGTAACCTGAAGAATGGTTTGGTTTCCTCAGTAATTTATCAAACTTTTTTACATGTTAAAGTTCTTTGGTTAATAATGCGCATGATTACTAAATAAACAAACAATCCTTTATATCCCTGGAAATGGCTATCATCAAATGTCACTCTCAAGCTGGCATGCCTACAAAATGCCTAAAGGAAGCGTCGTGAACTATTTATCTTAGATAATCTTGGTGAACACATTCATATTTTTTCATCAGTTAGGCAAAATATTTAGGTGTGGATAGTCAGAAACTTATTGAGGAGCAATGATGTTTTCCCACCACAGGTAAGTTCAGCTCTGTCTCACGTAGAGCTCCTCGGTGACTATGAAAATAGTTCTGTGTGTCTGCCTCTGTAGTGGGCATTACCAAGTGTGCTAGTTAACATAGCTGTCAGAACGTTAACTCCTGGACTATTTTGCTTTCCTGTGTTTAAATTGGCAACTTTAATGTTGCTTTACTACACTTTTGCATCTAATTGCCTAGAATTTTATATTAAGTAAAAACGTAATTTCTTTGGAAATATGCATTCAAAAATATATAGAGAGTGATATCATGTAGAAAGAATTTGCAAAGGGCAGAAAGAAACTTAAGCAGTTAATGTGTAGCTTTTCTGAATTTTATTTTCCACCAAAATGATTTTCCCCTTATGACTAATTATGATTCCAATTTAAAAATGTATTGCTAAAGGGATTTCTGCATATTTTACTCTAATCTTTTTAAGGAATCAAATGACTGTATTCAGAAATATTTGGGGGAAAATGTTTAAACTAAAATGTAACAAAAATAGAAAATATTTAAAAAACTGTCTATTAAGAGATTTTAAACTCTGAGTTCTACACTAAATCATTTAAAGACAATAATTCTGGTTTAAGTGTTTTCTCAGAATTCCCAATTATAAATTAGTTTTATTGGAAGTCACATCCATTCTTTTCATTTATTCGAGTACTTACTACTAAATTTAGTTCTCTAAATGGGTCTCCCAATGGTCTGGAGGAGTTAATGCAGCTACCAAAGTGACTTACCCAAAATTGGGGAAAATCAGACAGAAGGTGTCCTGGCCTCATCAATCAAAACTAATTCTAAATAGATATATTATTGTTTAAGTTTATTTACATCCATAAGTAATGGGATATCCATTAAAATCAATATTATGCTAATCTATTAAATATAAAGTACACTAGAAAATTTATAAATTTAAATTAATGCTAAGTATTTAGATTTTTCCCACCTAAGTTTTTTCTTTATTAAATACTGTTGAAGAAAAGTTTTTATTTTTTTCTGCGTGCGTGTGTGTGACAAAATTTACGAATGGCCATGAAGATTATTCCACATCATTTCAGTTTTATAAGAAAGGAGCTGAACCTGACACTGCTTTTTTGCTTCTATTTGATATAGATTCCAGTTCTAAGTGTTTATATAATTAATGGCATCCCAACAGACTTGAATTTAATTTGCTAACTATAATAATCACAGTTAGTGTATTACATTTACAACAAAATGCTATACAAAAATCATCAAAATTTTGACTTCGGGAAAGCAAATATGCTGCTTTGAACCCTTTTTGATAAACCAGGTTTGTATGTTTATTTATGTTTTGTGTACAAACATTAATTTAGCAGGGACTTGAGGGAGGTCCATCTTGCTTAGATACCCATTCAACATAGCAATCTCTTCCTTGATACCAGTGACCAGTGACTACTGAGTCATTACATGTTTCCAGTAATAAGAAACTCAACATTTTTTTTATTTTAAATTATTGCGGTTCACTAGGAGCAGATCTATTTTTATGAATCCCTTTGTGTCATTCCACAAAAATAAAAATCATATCACTCTTGTGGATATAATATGCCTATAAATGTTTCAACGACCAATCTCTAGCTCAGTGATTTCTACTGATAGGAGGAAACTTTTAAGTGATCCTTATTCAAATCCATGCAGAACGAGAAAATAGGGGAGAGTATACTACTCCCTACAGGTACACAAAATCTGCCTTCAGAATGAAGAACATACATTTTCACTTCCACCAACCTTTAAACCAAAAGTCAACAATTTTGAAGGAAGGGCCATCAATTTTGTTCTTAAGCATTTGGATATCCATGAAATGCTAGAAAATAACTGAAGCGAGAAGGAATCTAGACTCAATCACTAGTACTTTTTTTTTTCTTAACTGAGATCAAAGAGAAAAGCAGCCCTCCCTCCATGGCCTCCCTCCTTGTGGGAGCACAGGCTGGAGCAGGCTTAGTTCAGGTCAGTGTTTGCTACAGCCCACGCATCTCCAGGCATTGGCTGGAAAGTACCCACAGGAGAACCTCTGCTGAGACCCTTCCAAAGACTTTAAGAGCTGATTTAGAAACCACCCTCCAGCATTTTTGGTAGGTAAGGGAGAGAGCAGCAGATGGATCTTTTACTCTGGGCATTTCCACTCCTCATTTCAATCTCAGATTTGGAAGGAGGCTCATGCTACCCTCTTCCCACTTTAACTGGGGAAGTTCCCTTTTATGCTTTTGTTTATATGTTAAGTTAGCTTAGGATAGATTAGGTTTCCAAGAAAAATGGATTCAAAAGAATTATGCGGCTCCCATTAACGTCTGGAGAGGTTCCTGCTTTTGCCTGTGAAGAACTTCAGACTTTCCAGATTGCAGGTCCTTCCTCTGTTACCATTTAAATCGAGAAACATGAGTCAGAAATGCCATATAACTTCTGTGTCCTCATGGTTGACTTGTACAAGCATAATCAGACAAATGAATCTCATTGATCAATGTACACCAGGTATACCAATAATTAATTTCATTTTCTTATACTTTTACATAATGTCGTAAAGATTCTTTCATGCAAAAATATTTTGCAAATTCTTCTTCCCTTTCAGCAAAACCACAAATAGTTAAGAATGCCCAGAGAAAAGAGAAGTTGAGAATTCATTTTATAAACGAAACACCTAGAGGCTTAGAATTTAAAATAAAGGAAATAGGAAAAGCAAACAAACAAAACAAAACAACGACAATGAAGTACCAGATACAAAAACTTCACTATTAGGGGACCAGGACAGAGGCCACAAAAAAATAACTTTGTGAGAATATTCAGTTTCAAATTAAAGGTAGGGTGGATATTTGGGGTGGTAGAACGTGGTTCTATCTGACCCCATACTTCTATCCCTCGCCGTTACCTTCTATTGTTCAAAGATGATGCTGTGCAGGGCAGATCATCTGTATCTACAGTGCAGGCTCAGCTTAAGAAATTTATCTGCCACAACCCTGCATTCCTGTAATGTTTCTGAGGGTACCCTCCAGAGTCAAGTGGAAAGGAAACAGCAGAGTGACTCACTGCGTGATAAATGAATGTACCCAAAAACAAGAGCCTGTAATACCAGCCAGAATTACTGATTCAGACTTGTCAAGAAAAACATGAAAGAAAATAGAAAAGGTTTCTCACAATGCCAACTTAATCAAAAGCCTTGAACATGATAATAAAAACATTGGATGGTAGGAAAAAATGAAGATACCCAGCTGGTTTCCTGAATGGAATGAGATAAAATTTGGAGGAAATGTGGATTCTATAAGGAAAGAGTGTAGAGCACAGTTTGTGCTTTGCCCCTAAAATTTGCCCACAATTTGCCCACAAATTGCTTTGCCCCTAAAAATCAAGTCTTTAAAGTGAACTGTAATATTACCTGGCATTTGTAAAATAAACAGAATCATTATTTTTAAAAGTGCATCAACTGAGCTCGGCTAGAATTCAAGTTTGGTTATAGGGACTTTAGGATCATTAATCTCTAAAGTTGTTTGCACGCACTGATGGATTCTCAGGAAGAATTATGCTGTCTGTTGGTCTTTGTGGGGTGAAGGGAGGATTGTCTGAGAGCAGATAAAGGAACCTGGGGCACCAGGGGAGATCCACAATAATGAAGCCATCCCTGTCCTTTTTTTTTTTTTTTTTTTTTTTTGAGGGACTGTTTTGAGCATCAGTGGAAAGCAAGAGCAAATTAGAAGTTTGGAGTGGCTACTTACACGATCGATTTTTGGACCTCTTGGCAAATAAGTGTTATGTTAGGGTCCAGGTGACGAAGGAGGCCACAAAGAATGGGGGAGGGATGAGTGTCCCCCTCTTGTGGACAGTGCCAGGTGTCACTGTCCCATGGTGGCTGTGGGACACTGGGAGCCAGCAGCACCAGGGTCTAAATGCTGCTATTCGTACGGAAACATCTCAGAAACAGCAGTCAGGTGGACAGTAAGAGCACAGAGGTGACACTATCCAAGCACTGCAGGAGGAAGCAGGTCCAGACAAACCTCAGGACCTGTAGGGAGTAGTCTGTGCGGTTCTGACAGATGTAGGTGCCTCTCGGTGCAGACCTGCTGCGATGGCTTATGTTACGTGTCAGTTTGGCTGAAGGGCATTGCCGGAGAGTTGATCAAATGCACCAATTCAGATATTGCTATTAAAGTATTTTTAAGATGAGAGAACACTTAAATCAATAGATGCTGAATGAAACAGATTACCCTCCATAGAAGATACGAGCCTCCTCCAGTCAGCAGAAGATCGTAAGGAGAAAAGATTAACGTCTCCCAGGGAAGAGAGACTTGGGCCTCCAGACAGCTTCAGACTCAGGCTGTGGCATCAGGTCTGCCCTGGGTCTCCCTCCGCCAGCCCGCCCTGTAGCTCTCACACCGGCCAGCTCCACAGATCTTCCTGGCTCTAGGTCTTTGGAGAAGGCTGACTAACATACCTACTCTGAGAAAGTTGGTTATGCATATTTTCTAGCCTTTAACAGCCTGTCAAATATTTGTTATGTATCACCACCTCCTCTTTTTTTTTTTTTTTAAGATTTTATTTATTTATTTGACATAGAGAGAGAAAGCACAAGCAGAGGGAGTGGAAGAGAGAGAAGCAAGCTTCCCACTGAGCAGGGAGCCTGATGTGGGGCTCGATCCCAGGACTGTGGGACCATGACCTGGGCAGAAGCTTAACAACTGAGCCACCCAGGCACCCCATTATCACCCCCTGTTAATGGATGGGAAAACTGAAATTCAGAGAAACTAAGCAAAACTTGACCAAATCGTGGAGCTAATAAATTGTGGAGAGGAAATTAAGGCCATGTGTCTCTTGCTCCAGAATCCCCATACGCTGCATTTGCTAAGTATTTTACTAAACAAGAGTTTATATCGTTGCAGAAGTCCCCAAGTGTGTGTGTATATTATTACATATGCTATAAATACCTCTTATTAGATTAGGCTATGTAAATTCTTGTAAATCATTCAGGAAATTCACCAGAAGATGCCAAAATATTAAGCAAAATAATATTAACAAGATAAGCAAATGAGGAGATGATGATTTATAATGTTATTTCAAAGAAATCCTGACATGTAAGTCCAATGGAAAGAGGATACTACACTGCAGGATGGGTACAACCATCTTTACATTTCATTAGCTAAAATTATATTTTAAACTTTATGGAAAGAAACTTTTTCAAGGGAAACGATCGATTTTCAATGAAAAAAAATCAACCTATTGGGTGTACTATCTACTATCTTCAATCATGTGGATCTCCATGGGGACTTTCTGCTGACTTCATTTAAATTCCATGAATTAAAACACATTATAATAAGTGCAGGTGACATGGTCACCTCCGAGCAGGAGAATTGCGTGTTTATTGGCCTTTAGCTCATACAACTGCTTGGGGAAATACACATACATACGTGCATGTATATATATAAAATCATATATCATAAATTATATATGTGTAACATATGCCCTATGTGTATGTGTGTATATAGGTAATATATATTTTATATATTTTTAAATTCTTATTTAATGAGTAGAGGTAAAAACACAAGTTTCATCCGATTTACAGCAAAATCATGCCTTGATGATAGCAGGTCCTCGGGAAAGGTTGAATGAATAATCCACTTCTGTAGACATCCAATCCCTAATGTGAACAGAAAACTGAAACTCTGGGCACACTAGATTTTACTGCTTTCTACTTTTAACAAAACTTACTTTAAAAAAAAGGAAAGTTACATTTTTATAAGTTAAAATGTTTTTGTATGAGTTCATGTAATATATATTTATGTTTACCAAGACATATGTTCATAGAAATTACAGAAAATATCCTACTTTAGTCCATTTCTTTAAAATTTTCAAGATGCCTTAAAATATTTAAATACTTTAATGATACAAATTATAAACTTTTACAGAAGAAAAATTAAAGAGAAAGGAAAATTTTACAGAAGAATACCAGCTAATAAACGTGAAGGGTATGACAAAATCAGAAATATTGCCATTTTGCAATCCATAATAATAGCTTTTTTTGGCAAAGACCAACTATTAGATGCTAAAAACCACTGGGTAAAAGTTTTGGGTGTAAAGGACTTTCACATTGCCACGAGGCAACAACATTTCACTTATCTGCCTCTCCCCAGCAAAAAATGTACTTTCACAATGGAGACACCTGGCAGTCACCACTGTGACTGCAACATCAAACTTAGAGTCACCAAGTAAATTTAACAATCCCACCAACGGTGGGCAACACGAAATTATGTTTTTCCTGTTACAATGCCCTCGGTACACATTTCATGTATGTAGTATTCTTACCAAAATGTTTTATTTGACTAAATGTAAGGACACAATGAGACATATCTAGAATGCAGGACATTCTAAAAACAACTATTATAGACTTTCAAAAGCCCATGTTTTGGAAACCAAACCAAACCAAGTCACCATACAACCAAATAAAAAGCCATTCTCCACTGTAAGAGGCTTAAAAGAGACGAAAATAAAACAAACAAAAATGCATAAACCTTGATTTTCATCCTGGATCACAAACAAACAAACAAATAAAACAAACTGTAAGACAAATCTATGAATAAATATGTATATTAAATGGTATTATTAAATTATTACTGATTTTCTTATATGTGATTAAAAACATTTTGGTTATCCAACTGCATATTCTTAATTGTTAGGAGGGGAGTATCAAAGTATTTAGGGGGAAAGTATCATGATTTCTACAATGAACATTTAAAGAGTTTAGAAAAATACATGTTGATCTCTGGTGCATGTGTATGTGGTATAAGATAAAGAGCATAAAAGAACATCAAGTAATAACAATGAAGAAGCAATGCATCCTTCATTTTGCTTGGGGATTTCATATCTATTTCTAAGAAAGAAGTGGCTGAGGAGTATCCAAATGCACAGCTGAAAGTGTCCTGCATGTGTGGGTGACAAAGTCAGCACCTGTGTCCTTGGAGTCCGGTGGAGAGTCAGCAGTCAGCGTAGAATAGTCCTGCTGTGCCCTCCCCTCACCTCCCCAATAAAACCCTAGTGCAAGGGCAGAAGTCATCACTTTACAGGAGCCGGTAGCTTCATGGAGAGCAGAGCTCTGTCCTCAGCTTCACTTTGTATGACAGGAAAACACTCTGTTCCTATTGTTGTTGGTTTTGCATTGAATACCAACCTTGAATGGTCATGAAGGGCATCGTACAAAACGGAGCGTAGAGCTCTGTGATCACTATTATAGCTGAAAAAAGAGAACTCACTCAGGTTGTACATCTGCTGAGAAAGTTCATTATCTTAGGTAAGCAAAACTGAGAGAACAAAAAGGCATCATAACAGTCAGAAGTGGTGAAGAATCCTTTAGAACTGGGTGGCTCTCCAATTCAGTACCATCCATCAACACACTCCTCAAAATAAAACATGTGTTCAGGCTCATGAAAGCCAGAATCAACGTATCAAAGGCCACTTGGAAGGGATGTTATTACTCAGAATTATGGGAGCATTTCCACTGATAGAACTGCTTAACATTGTTATCAATTTAATGGGAAAATTTATAACTTTAATGGTCGTTTTGGGTCACATCCAAGCACTAAGACCTCTTTTTGGTTTTGCTTTCTTTTTCTTTCTTTCTTTCTTTCTTTCTTTCTTTCTTTCTTTCTTTCTTTCTTTC
>NW_019154099.1:57122251-57209615 GCF_002288905.1 Enhydra lutris kenyoni
CTTCCTTCCTTCTTTCCTTCCTTCTTCTTTCTTTCTTTTTTCACTATTTATGTTTTTGTCTATACGAGTTGATTTACAAAGTGTATTTAAAACTAGTACAAGTTTTCTATTACTGAAAATTCATTATGAATGTAAGCATTCACCAGCTTGGGACTGATAAAAGAAGTAGGTGACATGGACAAATAATGAGTGAAAAATCAATGAAAACTTGTAAGTTTCTTGAGAAAATGCTGTATTCTCTGAATCGATCCCTCATCTACATATCAGGGTCTTGTGTGTCAGGGTCATGGATAAACAGTGACCAATGACGCCATGGCACTCAGATCACAACAAGGCCCACACTGCCATCTCTAACATCAAACCAAGACATCACCTCCTGATTTAATGCAATACATAAAGGAAACATTTAAAGTACTATATATTTCAGGCTTATGGAAATGAAAAAGATATAGATTATACCGTCTGGTAACTTGCGCAGTGCCTTAAATGTCTTCAGACACCTACCTGAACTTCCCAGCAGTATCAATTAAATGGGTTCATTTTCCATTCTTGATTTTACTTAGTTGTTTCACATCACTGATGATCTATTAATAACCACCCATATTGATAATAATCTTTATTATGTATGAGAAGTATTATCCAACTCTGATATCACGGTCCGTGAGTGTGTTTTTACAGACGAATACATTCTGAAAAGATATCAATCCTTACAATTATGATTTTCTTCTGGATACCTTTGTCAGGCAATAAAGCAGTCATAAATGAAAATATTCTACCTTTAGACAGAGATAATATATATTCCTACAGTGGTCAAATTTGCTTACCAAAATCTTTAATGTCATACAAATATATAAATATAAATTAATATATATTTAAGATAGTAGAGTCATTTAATTAATAAATCAACCTGATCTATGAAAGCTTGAAGTATCTCATGTAAAATTCCATGAAAAAACATGATAAATAGATGAGAGAATAGGGTAGACATTTTAAAAGAAGTCAGCATAACACTGTTCATGGCTGTATTCCTTTAATTCTATTAAATTAATCATTTATTTCTCCTGCCCAATATCATTACCATTTTTCTGCAAACAACCGCACAACAAACCAAAGACCCATAATGTACAAGAACCCCAACTCATTCATGGCAATCATTCGTCTTTAAAAGAGAGAAGGTAGTGGGATTCTTTTATCTTTACCTATTTTAACAGTGGCCTCTGGTCCTGCCCAGCAGTGTTGCTCCTGGATATGGGGATCCACATAGTCTTAGGATCACTTGGCTTTTCTGCTTGCCACATACTTGGGCTCCATGATCAAAACTTTAAGAATGTACATGCAGGCACTCATGCATTTATCTTTCAAAGAATGGCATTGTGCCAGAGTTGGGGGTTCTTGAATTCTCCAGAGTCAGTAACGCCACAGACCAGAATTAGCCTCCCTTAGGAAAGTCAGATGTTGCATTAAGTATCACCTCTGACTCTAGTTATGCTCTCCGTGAGTTCTCTGGAAGCCCCTGGATTGTATTCTTGGAATTACTTTCCCAGATATAGCTTCAGTCCATTCCTTCAATTTCCCAAACTTTGAGAAGATCACAATCATTTTGCTTGTAGGAGACCCCTGAGATCTTAGTGAAAATGAGTTATCTCCTAACCCAGAGCCCCAAGAAAAAAAGATGAAAGTCCTGTAATCTTGACACTGGACAGGCCTACAGGGGAGACCAGTCAAGTGATACTTTTTTATTCCCCCCACTAATAAAAATCTGTTCCAGCGTGACTTGCTATATGAACTTTTTAAAAGGTTGGCATATTTTTTAAAAATTCTATTTCTCCAGATGTCCAATTATTTAAAAGTAGAAAAATAATAAATCTTTGGTAACATTAACACCAAACATTATTGACAAACGAGACAATGCAGCTATTAGGGGTTGACCAAAAAAGGGAAGCCTTCATTTCCTAAAAGATGTAGCAAGGATGAAATGCATTGAATCAGATCCTTTGTGATATCCATAAGATGAAATGAAACCTTTATTTAGACAAAGAACAGCCTCTCCTCTAAAATGAGAATATGGTTAATAAAAAGGGAAGTGTATGTGTTACAGGGGATGACTTCTTTAAGAATGCCCATTTAAACAGGTGCAAAAAGAAATTGCATGTGATGTAATCATGAAGACTATACTGAAATGATATATGCGTAAGTTAACATTTTGAGGAATGAACAGCCTTTAATTGTCCATTCATGTTGAAGGATAGATTGTCAAGAAATGTGAGGGGTTTGAGATTTTGAATCACTTGCAAAATAAAAATTGGCGCGGCCCACAGTGGTACAGATGCAGATAGGAGACAATGAGGCTCCTGGGTGTGACAGAAAGGACAGCTTATTTCTCCCACCAACAGAAGTAGCCACGGTATGAACCGTGTGCTGGTTCTCCAGGTCTCAGCTGCACGGAACAACAGGAAGAAGATCAGATGGAACCGGCACTCACAGGAGGTCACATTCTAGGAGAGGACCTGAGCTTAGGGATCTGAATTTCTATAATGTGGACGAAGCATGTCTACCTTCTGCTCCACAAGGAGACATGATCTCTCTTCTGTCAAGCTGTCCACTATATAAACATCCTTGAAAAGACACTCCAGAACAAAAGAGCAGTCAATGCCTGACTTGAAAGATGTCCAAAAATGTGAGGGTAAGTCTTCTCCTGATGGGATATACCCGGGGAAAGCAGAACGAGCTAACGATCTTCACTTGGTGTAAGAGTGGATCAAGATCAGAAGAGATGTCTGTGTCTGGAACTGTGTTAATTTGGCCTACTGCACAGACAGAATTAGGTTAGAAAATTATATAGCATACAATGTATCCACTATAACACCATTATGAAAAGATTAGCGCCGCTGTTAATTTATGACAAATCCTTCCAGTTGTTCAATGTGATATTAAAAGAGAGCACCTGTCCTGCCAGTTACATTGAGGTAGACCAGTGATTCTCCGCTCAGGGTGAGCTGGCAACATTTGAAGGTATTCAGGGTAGTCCCAACTAAGAGTGCGATCGATATCTAGTAAGCAGAGGGCAAGAGCATGCAAATCCTACAATGCACGGGATAGCTTCCTGCAACTCAGGCTTACTCAGCCCCAAGTCAATGGTGTGAAACTGGAAAACCATAATTCATGCCTGCTTCAACTCAATAATTATGTCCAATTTCAAGTAACCTGGAATAATACTCTTGTTTAAACTATAGGAGCATTGGGTAAGTACTGACCCATAGGGTTTGTATTTATTTCTAGTGAGCAAATAAAAATATACATTTTATTTTTAATTTTACTCAAATAAAAGAGTATTTACAAACCACTTTTAGAAACTTTTTAGATATATTCTGAATGCAGCAATGTAAATAAAGATTGTTCCCCAATTGATAATTAGATTTCATATTAGATATGCATTGTAATGGGATGGGGGAAAAATGATTTGACTCTCAATCTTTTTGAGATGGATTCCTAGAATAATCATCTAGCAGCTATATGTCTTTGGAGAGATGACACACATATTTGACCCTCAATTTCTCAGCTTTCAAATGGGTCAATCACAGTATGCAATATTAATATTGACTGCAAAGACACTGTGAGAATTAACTGAAATTTGGGATGCAAAAGTGCTTTGTAAATTCTAAAGCTGCTAATATCAGCTGAGATTTTAAGGACATTTTTTTTTCTTTGACATCTAAGAGACAGAGTAATGATGAATAGTCTCTTCTTCTTCTGCAGGATCATTGATTTTTGAAATCCTCAAGGATTGTAATAATAGTCTCTTTATTCTTCTTCAGTGGGCTTTAGTTTACCCTATTTTGAAAGCCAGGTGTGTGCAACTATATAGAGTAACCTGTCAAAAATCAGAATTTCAATGGAGCTTCACAGAAACATGTACCATGAAATGTCTGAGAGCCTCTCGAGTTGGGAAAATTCAGGATGAAGCATGCACCAGAGCCCACTCAGAGAAAGAGTTACATATGCCGTTTTCATCTGCTTGCGATATCAGTCTTTTCCTTTTCATTGCAAGACAAGCAATGTCGTGACTGCCCCATGGATTTGATTAATTAAATGCATCTTGCTCAAATCCAGTTTTTACAAGAATGCAGTGATGGTAAAAGAACAAAGGAGGCTTTTAAAATCACGGCTGAAACAACCTAAGTGGACTAAGGCACTGAAATGTTGTAAAACCAACCAGACACTCTCCGGAGGTAACAGATCCGTTGTCCAGATTCGACTTTGCTGGTGTAAGCACAAGATGAGTGTGCACTGCTTGCGTGGGAATATTACATTGGCTGATGGCAAATTCTCTGTTTTGCTTTTACTGGCTGCCCACAAACATTTAAGAAGTGTCCAAGAAGACCATAGGGCTCTATTTTCAGAATTGCATACAAAAGACTCCAATCACCCTATCTGTTCCATGGGTGCTGTCAGCCCCAGCTGCTGATCAGAGGACCAGGGAGAATCTACGTAACAGTAAACCTGGAGAGACCTTCTCTTCCAGCTTTGCAGCTGGGCAGAACCCTGCTGATTAACTGATTGACATGGAATGCGGGAAGTTTCTTAGTAACATTCTACCATTATTGTGGAGACCACCTGAATTTACAATGACCTACTATCCTCCTTACATTTATACCTCGGAGTCCATTTACAATCACTGATAGGGTGGAACAAAATCACAAAAAACAGATGAGGATTAAAATGATCTCACATGCTTAGGTACATTTATGTAAAAAGAAGACATGACTTTGGTTCAAGTTTTTGATTTGTGAAACTGTTTTAAGCAACACACCTGTTGCTTTTCTTTGCACATAACAAAACTGATAAACTGAGTAACAGAGATAATTGAATTCATTCAGCCCATTTATTCTCAAAGATGAGAATTCCCAATATTTTCCATAGATTATAGAATTCACTGGGACAATCGTAGCCATGCACTTACCTGTTCCTTTATAAGAGGACATTTAATATTTCCTGTCTTCTTTTCCAAATTGCTTAATCATGAAGTGACAGAGCCAGAACTGGTCTGAATTAACTCTGTATTTCTGAATTAGCCAAATTATTCCAGGTTTGTGGGACCAACACCTGAGCTAAACAATAATTCATAATCATCACAATATTGATTAATAGAAATATCTAGGATAAATACTATTCTGTTCTCGTATAATTATATTACCTTAAGGGCTATCCTTTTGAAAATTTCAAGTGGGTCTTAAGTCCCAAATCTTTGCAATTTTTTTTTTCTTCACAGAGGTCTATGTCCATAGTTAAGATCAATAATTATGGTATAGAAAATAGGCTATCTATACCGAGAGGAATGAATTCCTTTTGCCAATATGCTGTAATTTTTTTATTTTTTTATTTTTACTTTCAATATGCTGTATTTAAAAACCTCTTTTTATGTAAGTTTCTTCACAGATACATAGAGACTTAACTTTTCATACACCAAGTAGGTTAAAAAGAAATTGTCATTTAAACTCACTCTAGGTCTACAATTGCTGCTTATAGAACAAAAGAAAAAAAAAAAAAAAAGATGTGCACCTCCTTTGTTATCTGAAACGGACAGACATGATCTCTACCAGGGCTTAGTCCCAGAGCAGGTGTGGGTCCCTCGCTTCTTGTACCCGAGCTTTCTGATACTGGTCTCATGACTAATACCTGCCCCAAGGCTCAGGCTCGGGTCCAGCTTAGCAAGTTAAGATTCCTGACTCTCAACAAAACACCGCAAGCATTACTCTGTGATGTCTGGATGCTGTCGGGGAATTGCAATCAAAGGACCAGAGTTCAGCCTATGGCACAGAGGCAAGAAACACTGACACACAGTGATAAGGGACTTGAGATGCTACTAATGCGACAGCCACTGATAAGCACAGCCGTTGCAGAGTGAGAGAGTGACCAAGACTGAGGAAGAGTACTGAGGCATAGAGCAGAAGCATTTAGAGGCCACGGAAAAGAATTTAAGGATGTTTAATGACAAATGTACTATTATAAAAAAACAAGATCAAAAAGAGAATGTAGTGATTTTATCTGGAAATGAAAATATCTATCCTGCATACTGCAACTGGGAAATAAACAATAAATAGTGAATCTGCAGAGTTTGCTTGCTATTTTTTTTTTTTTTGCGGGGGTTGCTTGTTTATGATAAATTCTAGAAATCTAGTATTTATTTAGTTTAGATGATTTTTAGAGCAAATTAATTACATGATTTTACACACACACACACACACACACACATTTCAGGACCAGAGATGTCTGTATGTGATTTCAGATTTTCATAAAGGAATCTTCTCTTTGGCTAAGTTCCTTGGGGCAAAAAAATGAGAATAAATATTCAGACCTTGAAATGCATTAGAAAACTTAAATGTAATAACATATGAAAGCATTCTGCATTCTTTTCTTTTCTTTCAAATAGAAGAGACATTCAATAATAGGAAGAGGGAAATCTACTATTCCTTTAAAAGTCTTCAGCATTTTAATCATCGGTAGCAAACATTTGAAGCTTTGGGTCGGTTTAAGGAACAGAACGGACATATCTATTATAAAATAAAATAAAAATAGCTGCATGCCAATACTGTTGCTATTCTGCAAACATACTCTATTTCCTGGTAAAGTCTTGCGGTCCAGGACTAGCCCCTCATGGCACACAGTCTGTGCAGTGAATCTTCAGCTGCACTTCAGGGCACAAATCAAAACGAACAGCAACTGCCATCAAAACAACCCCTCGTGCTTGCACAGGAATCATTCTGGGGGAGGCAATGCACATCCTTTTAGGGCCCCTTCAGGAATGGGCCGGCGCCTCGCCAGCTCCTGAACTCGGAGCACTGATGACTTCCACTGCTGCACACGGCTTCCCGCCCAGGTCAGCACTGGGGCGCAGCTGGGAAAACCACGAAGGTGAGAGAGGAGAATATGGAGGATGTGTGATCCCTGCCAACGTGCTTCTTTCCCGGGCAGAAACCTTCAAGCCGGAGGACCACCCTGGTTCAAAACCTTCCCACCTCAACCGCCAGCCTATTCCACGGGTAAATAGGAGTCAACAAGTCTTCCTTTGAGCTCACATTTGTATGTTAAGAGAAGGCTCACGGGCAAGTAAACTGCTCTATTCCATTAAAACCTAGGAGAAGTCCGTAACTCTCAGAGAATGATTATTTCGTGACTGAGAAAGAAGTTGAAAGGCGTATGGACATTCCAGTCTGGGGCAGGGAGCTTTGTTTTTGTTCTGAGTATGCTTTACATCCCGGGTGGGTGCGGCTTGAACTCAAGGTCTGGAGACCAAGAGAGACTAGCTCTGTGGACTGAGCCAGCCAGCGGCCCCAAAAGTTGGCTTAGCATTTTTTTTTTTTTTTTTTAATTTAAAGTCGGCTCTACACCCAGTGGGGGGCTCGAACCTGGGACAGAGAGTTTTGAAACTCTGAGAGCAGCCTTTGAGCTCTGGTTCTTGGGAGCATGAAAGGGGACCAGAAACAGGAAGAAGAGAACTGGAACTTTTTAAAGATAGCTTTTTCCCTCACTTTAAAATCGAGGCAATCAATTCAGTATTCTGTGTGCTGTATATGTTATGATTTTAAATTAATGCATATTTGTTTCAGATTTAACACACTGCATTTTTGGGGTGCCTGGGTGGCTCAGTGGTTCAAACCTCTGCCTTGGGCTAAGGTCACGATCTCAGGTTCCTGGAATCCAGCCCCGCATCAGGCTCTCTGCTCAGTGGGAAGCCTGCTTCCTTGCTCTCTGCCTACTTGTGATCTCTCTCTCTGTCAAATAAATAAATAAAATTAAAAAAAAAATCCTTTAATACATTGCATTTTTATGTTCCTCATTCTTAAGTTACAAGACATGAGTTTGACAGTAATTAGTACATTCTAATATTTAAACAGAAGGAAATTACATGGCTATATCCTTTAAACATAATGCACTTTTCTTAAATTAAAAAAAAAATGAAAATCCTCTGAGGTTTCTGGAATATCTTTTAAAAAACAATTTGGTTTTGATGAGTTTGCTGGTAGGTGTGTTTGTGCCATGAGCTGGACTCGTCAGTGCCTGGAGCAGAGCCCAGTGTGGAGAGTGCACTTGCGCAGTTTCCTTCCCTCTCTCTTCTGGGCCTCTTGGGTCTTCGTTAGGGTCTGAATAGACACACATATTTTGCACATGTGGGTGTTTAGAAAATGCCATTTGATGATAATGATGATGATTCCCTGAAAGTGAGGGTTTTTCGTCAGAAGAATGTGTGAGCATTGGAGGCTTTGATTAGATTCTCTTAATCTCTTTTAAAAATAGGATGGAATTGCTCATCTGTTGGAGATGGCTAAAGGGGAGTCTTGTCTAAAGGCAGAGAAAGGATGGGATGACTGCAAGGTCCCTTCTAACTCTATGAGTGTCTGAAGTAGGATCACTGCCTCTGAAGGAAAGACTGGAAGGCTCAGAGTGTAGATGGTGACCAAATGTATGCTCTCCTCACTGAGGCCAGAGGAGGAAATGTGTTTAAACTTGAAAATGAGTGATCTAGGCTTTGAGGGGAGAACTTCTTGGCACCAAGGGAATGTCAAAACCAAGCACGAGAGAAGCAGAGAGTGTAGTTAGTTTGCCTTGCCCCAGTGGCACACTACCCAAGGTTAAGTTCAACCCTTTCATGAAGCAGTGGAAAGTACACTTGAATTTCTATCTCTTTTTTTTGTTGTTGTTTTGTTTTGTTTTTGTCTTTTTGGTGTTTTTTGTTTGTTTGTTTGTTTTTGTCTTTCTCAACATCAGTCTCATATTTCTTAAGACAAGTTACAACTCTATGAATTCTTCCAAAGAATCCCCAGGGAACATGGTGATGTAGCTAGACCCACGAATCCCTGGGTTGACGCTCATTACATAGCATTTATGAAAAGTCACCCAAGGGTTGATGGGTGTAACTAGGACCCACTAGAAATGACTTTAATGTGCTGTAACGCTTCCAGGACTATGTGTGGAATAAGACTGATCATGTGTTATGAATTGCACTAATTTTATTAATTTCAGATGTGTAAATTTGGACATTTAAAATACTGTATTAAAGTCATTCTCTGCCAGTCTTCTATATCAGGTAAAATTACATCAATTCATATTTTTGTTTTATTTTTTGTTTTATTTTTTTTTAAAGATTTTATTTATTTATTTCACAGAGAGAGAGATCACAAGTAGGCAGAGAGGCAGGCAGAGAGAGAGAGAGAGAGAGAGGAGGAAGCAGGTTCTCCGCTGAGCAGAGAGCGCGATGCGGGACTCGATCCCAGGACCCTGAGATCATGACCTGAGCCGAAGGCAGCGGCTTAACCCACTGAGCCACCCAGGGGCCCCCTGTTTTATTTTTTAAAAGATTTTATTTATTAATTTGAGAAAGAGAGACAGAGAGAGCACAAGCAGGGGGCAAGGTGGAGGGAGAAGTAGACTCTCCACTGAGCTGGGAGCCCAACGTGGGGCTCTATCCCAAGACCTTGAGATCATGACCTGAGCTGAAGGCAGACACTTAACCATCTGAGCCACCCAGGTACCCCCAATTCATATTTTTAAAAGGTCCTTTATTCTTGAGGTTGTTAAAAATTTTATTTTAGAAATAACTGAGTCAATTATCCAGAAATTGTACTAATATTTGGGTATAAATGTTTTACTAGCCCTCTGGAAAAAGAGTAATTGGTAAAAATTATTGATGATTAGTAATTATGAAGTATGAAACAACATGACAATAACCAAATAATCAAGAATATCTATAAACCTTATAGTAAACTGATTATTTATAATATTGTGTTTAATAAACTGAAAAAACATTTTTTACAAAATCAAAAGAATTATATAATTTATCATTTAAACCTTATGAACAAAGTAAAGTCTATATATCTATATGGACAAATATTCATAAATATAGGAATTCATTGTGACATTATTCGATCCTAAAAAAAAAAAAAAAAGTATCAAATAGTCAGGATGTAGGATTGCTGTTAGAATCCAGAGCAAAATTCTCCTAAGCATTACTTAAGAATATAACACACAGAAACACAGACACACACATACTTACCACATAGTATTGCTTGAGACACTTTTTTTTTTTTTTTTAATCACTAGACAACAAAAACCTGTATTTCACTTGAATGGACGTGAATTTCAGAATATTTGAATATGGCCCCTTGTATTGGTCAGGATGCACTGAGCTACAAATAACAGAAAACAATTTTGCAATAAGGAAAATATGTCCTATCTCATCACTGAAACTACCTCCATAAGGTGGTTCAGAGGTTGCCTGGTTGCTCTACCACCTGCAAGCTTGGGCTCCTCCCTTGTGCTCTCAGTAGGCTCCAAACTTCCAGGCATTCCATGCACACATGACTCTGGCTGCCAGACAAACTGTTCCCCCACCACATCCTTCCATCTGCCAGAAGGAATCTTTTCTGAGAAGTCCTCCAGAAAAGAGGGTTATCCTGAATGGCTTCAGGCAGTTGAATTTGCCCATGGACTGGGATAATGTCACCTTCCATAAACACCTGGTGACACGGAGGAGGGTGCCCGGAAGAAAAAGGGAGGCTGCTGAGTAGGTAATAAGAGTATGTCCAAAATATACCTATTTCCTATTTTATTTGTTAAGCCACAATAGCATAGAAATGTTGCCTTTTATGCATATCCATACAGATATACCCCAAAAAGTAAATACAGTAATAAAAGCAAACCAATGAAATCATACTAATGATAATCATTCACATCAAGAAAGAGATACCAAATCTCTTCTAATTCCACTTGCTTACTGTTCCAGCCAGATCAAAAGTTGCTTTTAAATTATGCCAGACTTTTCAAACCAACAAACCAAGATGTAGTTACCACTTTTTCTATGCTTTGCATACAGGACTAAAAAAATTAAAGTTAGTCTCAATAAAACCAAATTCTTTACATTTACATTTATTCAGTAAACTAGAAAATAACTTTTTTAACAAAGAAACACTGGCATCTTTGGATGTCTTGTCTAAAGAATATGATTATAAACTTCAATATTCCATCTATATAATTATGTGTTACTACTATAAGATTATAATTTGATCCTGATTAAAGAACATTTTGTTCTTAATGCAATATGCTATTTGGTAATTTTTCTACAAGCCAAAGAAAACAGATTGTTTAAAATTCACATAAATTTGAAATGTGTTTATATTTTAGACATGATTGGCATTGGTATTTGCTCTAAGTTCCATGGAGGTCAACACTAGTCCCGTTCCTGAATATGCATGTGGGTGGAGGGAGGGGAGTTGGATGAAGAAAGGAACACTGATGATTTTACTACAATCTGATATTTCCATTTGTGGTCAGGAAATAGACTCTCACCTCTTTTCGAAATTAATAAAAATACAACAAAATTAATAGAAGACTTAAAGGATAGACAATAATTACCATCAAACATGAGAAAGAAAAGATTGCTATAGATATTAAATTGATTTTTATCCCTTTAAACAGCAACATATATATAGGGTTGAATTGCCAGTACATCTCTCAAATATCAAATAACTTTTCATAGTGAATTTCCAAAATCAGGTAATACAATTCAGAGCACCGAGGCACAGTGACAACGACTACTTGTTTTCTACTGGCTGTCACCCCCACACACTCCTAACACATGGAAGACGATAGGATCAGCCACAGGCAGTGCTCACGCTCCCACTTTCCAAGCCTGTCACTGAGGCACAGCCAAATGACCCAGGTTCTGTCGATGAGATATAAATGGGATATAAATGGAAAACAGTTAAGAGGGTTTCTAGAAAGGTTTTTTGCTTTCCTTATGAAGCAGCATCAGTCACCCTTTCTGCTATTCTCTTCTTGTTTTGGATTTGGGCACGAAGTCTAAAGCAGCAGAAACCATTGTGTTTCAGTCTTCTGGAAAAAGACAGGGGATTAGGATACGAGAGCATCGACATCATTGTTACCAATCTAATGACAAAATCTGCCTGCATCCTGGGGGAAAAACAAACAAACAAACAAACAAACACCTGATTTGTTTGAAACACTGTGAATCAGGTCTTCTTGTCCTTGTAACTGAATGCTTTCCAAACTGATGCAGATAGTTTTAATTACATAGCTACAAAGCTATAAGAAGTCTTGTGCATTCATCTATTTATAAAAATGCAGAGAGTTATACAATCCAGTCACCACAGATCATATTGTTGGGTCCGTAATCAAAGGAGCGAGACTGATACAAAGCGAAGGTCCAGCAAAGCTTTATTTCGTGCCAAGCCTTGAGAATCAAACCAAACGTTCAGGGCCACCTTTTCCAGAGAAGGCAACCCCCACAACTTCACAGACTAACTTTTATAGAGCAAAGGCCATGTGGTTGAGCCTGGCCACACACAGGTGGCCAATGAGATTGCAGCACACAGAGAAAGCTGCGGTCATGCTAGGTCACACACAGGTGGCCAATTGAATTACAATTCACCCCATAGTAGCTATTTGAACTAGCCTATCACCTTGGTTAGAATTGGTGCCCAAAAAGTGCCCGAAATGTGGGGCCCACACTCCTTGGTAGTTAGGGAAACAGTATGTGCATTCCACTGATTGGAAGTTTCCACTTGACCTGACCTGCCCTTGTATTTGGGCGGACTGGTCGACTGCAGACCACATTCTACTGGTTTCCTGCACTTGCTTTTAAGTAAGTTCCCCTGTGGGGGGGAAGGGTAGGGTCAGTTTAAGTTTCACTGCATAAACAACAAAATCACTGTTTAACCGGATGGAGCTGCTCTGGCTAAATAGGTCCTTACAGCATCAGAATCAGAAGTTAAGTAGACTCACATGCAAACTGCCTCATGAAACACAGAAAAACTAATTATTTCATGAATTTAATTTCATTATCAAATTCAATGATAAAATCATAATCTTATATCTGGCCATTACTGTATCATTTTGATTGTGTACTCATAACACAGAGCTTGGGGGATTTCATTATGTGAGGGTACATTTTTTTGAGGAGGACATTTTTATCTTCCATCAGATTTTAAGAAATTTTAAGATTGTCATATTGCATAAAACACAAATTTCTCTTAGTCTAGCATATGGTCTCTGGCATTTATAATAGCCAATATATAGGAAAAAAACATAAGCTATTGCTACATACTGAATGAAATATCTGTCTGTCATTTCTTGAGAACAGTATCTCTCTGCTTGGTTAATGATTCACTCACAGCTATGTGGTGAGGTAGGAAAGGGGTAGGAATTTAAGTTCAGGAGTCAGACCCTAAATGGTACACATGATCTCAGGCAAGTTAGCTGTCTTTTCAGTTCCCTTTTTGCTTATCTCTAAGTGGAATAAAAATAGAAGTACCTGATTTACCCGGTGTTTGGGGGGATTAAATGTGTTAATAAATGTATACCATTTTGGACAGTGACAACTTTATTGTATTGACAATTAGAAAAACAAGAAAAAAGACAGCCATTTTAAAAAAGCTGGTAGTCCCATGAACTGATCAACTTAAAGGAAGATTAGATTCCTCTTAGAAACAAAATCTCTCCTTTTGTTAGACAAAACAGGCACTCATTTACAGTGGAGATTCTGCTGTGTGTAAAGCCTGGATGAATGAATGGATGGATTTGTCGAAGGAATTGTGCTGGCTGGGGGGGGGAGGAAGAAGGAAAGAAGGAAGGGTGCTCCAAAACAGACGGCCAGTGAGACAGTCTCTGAAGATGAAGTGAGCACAGCCGATATAATGAAAACAAAATTATAAGAGATGAGGCAGATATCTAAGAAGCAGGAAGAAGACATGCCCATGAAAGCATGAGCCAGTGATGGGAAATGTGGTGGTACCGATTTGGGAAGCCATGCAGGCTTCCTGCAGAGCACGGTGGGAGAATGGAGGCAACCATTGTATCTCTCCTTATAAAAGGGAAGGATTATTATAGCTGGTTGGAAATATACATATTAATTTACACTTTACTATATGTTCTTATTTCTACTACTAATTTCACTTAGTGGTTTCCCATTTGGGTTGTACTGTACTTAGAAAGACCTTGCTCAAGTAGTTATTGTTAGTCACGCCCCTTCTGTGTGACCACTTGTCATTATTTTGACCACTGCTCATTTGGGATGTCTCCTCATATCATCACTCTTTTCTTTGGGTCTTTTCTTGTTTCATCAGTCATGTGTTTGCCTGTATTCTCTATGCAATATCTAGACTGGCCAGTAATGATCCTCCCAGACCAAACCAAACAAGATTTGGAAATTCATTCCAATATAAATTCCCTGAAACCTGGTTGCTTGATCTGCAAACTTGTTAACACACTGGGTGGAGGAGAGGTATGGAAAGAATAAGGCATGGAGATTCCCAGCTGGATCTTAAACTGAAATTCAGACATGTCTTGCGATACCTGATAAATTTTTTCCAGAAGCTCAGTTACAGGGATGACAATCCAGGAGGACAAAGCACTCACCTGTTGAGAAGGTGCAGGCACAATGAGACTGAAGGAACGACAGAACTTAGGTGGAAAGGCAAGGCTTGTCTATGACAATATGATGTCTATTGTTAATGTTTGTTTTCCTGGCCCTTTATTTCCTGGACTCATGCGTGACTCCTATAAATAGAAGTGGACAGCAACATAAATAATAACTAGAAGCTTTCATTTCTGGTTAGGAATGAGAAAGCCTTAAGAGACCTAAAAATGGGGGCAAGATCATGAAAACAAACAAAAGCTAAATGAACTAAAATACAAAGAGTAACAAAACCTTCCCATAAAAGAAGCACTGGCCACAGTCTTATTACTGGGTAGAGTGATGGGAGAAGGAATTTGCCTAGAAGCACAGTGCAAAGAAACAGGCCCCAGTGTTAGAAGCACATAAGGTTTTGAGTGGTGGTTTAGATGCCTGCAGACGCCCAGGGGAAGAAAGATCTGTGCCACCTACCTCTCTTTCAAAATGGCTGTCACTGAGCACACGCAATTTATGCAACCAAGTTCGGGGGCAAAACAGGATATCTAAAGATAATCCTTACTGAGCCTTACAGAGCCCACCTAAGACTGGGAACAGATGAGGATAACCATGAGAAATCCCTCTGAACAGCTCTGAGACTTTGTGCACTGCAAGACTGCCACCAAAACCTGGGGTTAGGACAGGGGAACAGCAGGAAATACCTACAAGTTGCCCCAGGACGTCACTGTGTACACTTGGCCTTCTGAAGGCTCAAAATACAAAGTGGGACACCTGGCTGACTCAGTTTATAGACCATGTGACTATTGATTTCTGTGTTATCAGTTTGAGTCCCAGGTTGGGTGTAGAGATTACTTAAAAATAAAATCTAAAAACAAACAAAGAAAAAGTAAGAAAGAAAGCAAAACAGAGAGCATCTGAGCAGAGGAATCTCCTGAATGTGAAAACTCATTGTAGAAATGGAGGACAAAGAGAACTTACCAGAAGCCCCAAATCTGGAAATGGGGAAGTAAAAAAGAGAGAGAGATATGCACTTCTATTCCTTTCTATTCAGGAAATCAGTGGTTGGGTTAAAAAGTACAAAGAGAAATCTAGATTCTCACTGGTGTTTAGATCTCAAGACTTGCTAAATCTGAAGCCAGTAATAAACTAAATATAATGGAAACCAAAATAAACTCCAGAGATCAAATACATATTAGATGGAGTAACCCCCACCCCCCAACACTGTGCCCAAAAGAAGGGATGTACCTTTTTCTGGAGCTAAATACAATTAATTTCCTCTATAATGTTATTTTATTCACAAGAATCACTCTAGAATAAAAGTTGCAAGATATGTGAAGAATATATAAAAATTTCAATATATATGAATAAAAATGTGGTACATGGTCAAAAGAAAGAGAAATAATAACATGCCCACATATGATATAGATGTTAAGATTATTAGACAGGAGACTTAAATATGACAGATATATTGAACAAACTAACATAATTGATTTCTAGACAATTTGTGTGGGGAAAAAAAAAGAAATAGTACAGATATGACCACAGTTTAAAAGCCAAATGTAGGGATACCTGGGTGGCTCAGTCAGTTAGGCATCTGCTTCCAGCTCAGGTCATGATCTCATGGGTCCTGGGATCAAGCCCTGCTTTGGGATCCCTGCTTAATGTGGAGTCTGCTTCTACTTCTGCCTTTTCCCCCAGCCCCATTCATGGTCTCTCTCTCCCCCCGCCCCCAACTCAAATAAATAAATAAATAAATAAATAAATAAATAAATAAATAAAATCTTAAAAAAAAAAAAAGAAAGAAAAGGAAAGGAAAGGAAAAGCCAAATGTAAATGAAAGAAATAAAAATACAATACAAAGAGGAAGAATTACTGTAAGTAGTCTATCAATAGACTTGCCATACCAGAGGAAAGAGTCTGTGAACTTGAAGTCAGATAGAAGTTATCCATATTGAAATATAAAGACAATCAAAGAGTTAAAAAAAAAAAAGAGAGAGAGAGAGAGACTGAAAGAAGAAGAAAAAAAAATATGATATCTGTGGAAAATACCATGCAGCCAAACATATTTGTATTAACAGTCCAGGAAAGAGAAGGCAGATAATGCAGAAGAAATGTTTGAAGAGATCACAGCTGACAAATTTCCAAAATAGATGAAATGTATTAACCTACATATCCAAGAAGCTCAGCAAATAAGTTCAAACGTAACAACAGGAAGGCAAATGATAATCAAATTGATGTTGAAGACCAAATATAAATGTAAAATCTTAAAAGAAGCTAGAAAAAAAAAAGACGTATTATACATGTAAAAGAGATATCAACCTCTCATCTGAACCATGGGCAGCAGAATATAATGGAACATTATTATAGTATGGAAAAATAACAAAACAAATGTGCAAAAATCAAATTGCATATCCTAAGAAAATGTCTTTAAAAAAAACTCAATGTATATTTTTATAAAAAGAAAAAAACAGAATGTATCTATAATAGATCTGTTCTATACAAAATGCTAAAAAAACAAAAACAAAACAAAACAAAAAAAAAACACACTTTTTTTTTTTTTAAAGGTTCAAGAGAATAATACTAGTTGGAAGAGAAGGAAAAATGCCAGAAAGGGAAAATCTGGGTAAATAAAAGAGGAATTATTAGACAAATAAACAGAAAGTAACTAAATTATGTGAGTAAACATAACAACAAAGTTTCAAAATACATAAACCAACAATTGAAAGAACAGAAATCATAGAGTATATTTTCTGATTATTATATTAGAAATCAACAACAGTATATTTTAAAAATTCTCAAGTTTTTGGGAATTAAACAATGTAACTTTCAATAACTATATGCTGAAGTGGAAATCACAAGGGAAATTAGAAAATATTTCAAATTGATTGAAAATGAAGAAAGCATATCAAAATTTGAGGCATGCAATTTGAGGGGTGTATTGAATCAGTCATAAGAAGGAAATCTGTATCATTGAATGTCCGTATTAGATGATAATACAAATGTAAAATTAATTATCTATGGTTCTAGCACAGGGGGGAAAAAGCACAAATTAAACCCAAAATAAGTAAAAAGAAGGCACTAAGAATGGTAGAAATCAGTAAAGTAGAACAGATAAACAGTAAGGGATATTGTGACAAATTTAAGGCGATACCTTCAGATATCACCAGGGGAGCCCACCATAATGCCTACTAAGGCAATGGGTGTGCTGCTTGTCTGACACTTCTCATATGTCCCATAGATGGGACAGAACTTCCACCCCCCAGGGAGGCAGAGGTTCTTGCCCAGGAATTTACAACCACCCATGCTAAGAGTTTACTTTTTCTGTTCCAAGACGAAATAGAGTCTGCCTGACTCCGTTGCATCTGGGTTTCACTCTTTTTCAGGTCCATTCTGTCCACTGGACATTCACATTCTTTGCTGCTCAATGCCATAAACTTCCAAAGGCCAGCACTTCATAGTCATTAAAAAGAAGCCTGTCAGGGCACCTGGGTGACTCGGTCCCCAAGCGCCTGCCTTTGGCTCAGGTCATGACTCCAGAGTGGGATCGAGCCCCACGTCGGGCTCCCTGCTCTACGGGAAATCTGTTTCTCCCTCTCTTACTCCCCCTGCTTGTGTTCCCTCTCCCAATGTGTCTCTCTCTGTCAAATAAATAAATAAATAAATAATATATTTTTTAAAAAGCCTACCAATTTGGCAGTAAAATATTCAAGGGGAAATATTGGAAAGCCCGGTTGTACGATCACAGTAGGAAGCTGCAATGTCCGGTTCATCTTCATCAGTGACAAAAGTGGTGTTGATATATCCAAGAGGGTGTGTTCGCCAAAGGTTCCCAATTCCCAAGTGGGAAAAAGTCTTAATTAAAACCCCATCACTAGAGAGGTCATGGAGCGCTCTGTACCTTTGTCCTGAGTCTTTCTGCCCTTCTTTCTCTCCATCCTCCATCCTAAGCTCATGGCTGCTGTCTCCACAAAGCCCGCTCCCTCTCCCCTCTACATTCTCTGCTGTAGCCGGAGACCAGAGTCACTCAGCACATAAAGCATAGAGGAGGGAGGAGTCAGAGAAATCTGAAGCAAATAGAAATTTGCCCTGGGGTGAGGCTGAGGGCTTTACCGAAACCTACACTGCTTTCTGCCCCGTGACAAATTCCAGAACCCGAGCTCCAGGAAAGTGTGTAGAGGTAATCAGTAATGCCGAGTTGGGGCCAATCCAGTAATTCTGAGAGAATACAGGTGCTATGCCTTCCTCTTTATTGATGGAGGTAGAGTTTTGAAGTTATTACTTCTTAAATTATTTCCATTTTATAGACAAGTGAGGGAACTGAGACTGAAGTGGGCTTAGGAAAATGTGTGGGCATTGAGGTGGTAATTCAAGAGTGTGAAAAATGGAACTTTCAGAACAGATCGTCCCCCAAGACATAAACAAGAGAACACTCCTTGGTGACGTCTGGAGTACCCGTGAACATTAAAGAGTTAACGCTCACGAGTTAATGCAGCGCAAACAGGACAGCATTTGAATCCCAGAGTCATCAAGAAAGATGGATCTCAAAGTGTCTTGCAACCAGCTGCCCAGGGACCCTGGATATGACTAACACCAAATCAATAACAAAACTGAAAATGTCCTTTAAGAGAAGATTGGTTAAAGAATTGAGATTTCATGAATATTCAGCCTCAATTACTTTCTTACTAGGGTTCTTTTTAATGAACTGGTAAAGGGACAGTAAGATGCTTCCGGACAACTACCAACATGAGGCAGGCATCACCAACACATTAGGTGCAAAGGCACAGCCCAGTTGTCAGGGTTGCGTGTATGTGTTTAGCGAACTGTTTCTTGTTTAAAACTAGGAAGTATGGCAGTGTCTAGAACTGCACAGCAAAGACCTGGATTAACTGACAAAAACAGGAAAATTCCCAGTTAAGGCTGTCACTTCATATTTGGAATCCCTCTAATACGAAAATGAAATAAAACCGCTAATGTTTGATGTCATATTTGTAAATAATATTGAAATGTAAAATCACTCTGAAATATGAGTGCTGCTATTTTTGCCCCAAATTTGTTGCCCACTTCTTATTTATAATTTAGAGTATTCTGACAATAAAAGGCAATTTTTACAAGGCACAGTCAGCCAGACAATTGAAGAGCCGAAATGTTTGATATCACTGTATTATCTAAGGCAGAATGGGGTGGAATCACAAAATACATGGAAATCATTTCCATCAAATGGTAGGAAAAGAAAGGTGTCCTTGGATAGCTCAGCATGATGAATTTAAACTGAAAATCAGGAAATTGATCTGTAATGCAGGTGTCTTTTAATTTTTCTCCAAGGTAAGGTCATTGCTGACCCATTGTACAATACCATTAGGGTATTAGGCTATTATCAAGTGTTTCTTCTTCACAAAAATTCATACTAGAATATACTACTTGTATGTATAAATAGAACAAAGGCCATGTTATAATTATAGTACGAGTATGATAGAGTAAAATGAAGCTAATTATTCTCTTAAACACTTGTGAATAATGTTAACACTTGAGGGCACAATTGTCAACAGTAAAAATGTTTCTATTCTCTCATTTCCAAGAAGAGAAGCTAGTACTTTCAAATATATATATATATATATATATATATATATATATATATATGTATATATATATATATATGCAACTGACTTAAAAAAATTCTCACGAGTTAGAGAAAAAAATTATAACACATTGATATATATTTAGATAGAGATCTATCTATCTATCTATATAAAATGCACTGGCATAGCAAAAATAGATATACTGATATACATATATATACACATATATACACATATGTATATTCATATATAGATACACATATATATGTATATATGCACACACACATACCTTCACATATGTGTGTATATGTATATATGCATATATGTATATGTGTGTATATATATGTATATATGTATATGTATATGTGTATATATATACATATACACACATATGTGAAGGTATGTATGTGTATGCCTATATATATACACATACGTAAGATAAACTTTATGTAAATGTGTATATATATATATGTGTGTGTGTGTGTGTGTGTGTGCATGATATAATGTTTCCTTTTCTGTTCTCCAGGACACACTTTAAGCACTGAATGGAAGGGAGGGTTTGGGTTTAGAAATACAGTAATGTTAGCTTCAGGAAAGTGAAAAAAAAATGAATTTCACCTCCAGGTTTATGTTTTTCTCCTGGTAAATATCTTTTATGCCTTCTGTATTTTTTATCCTGGTAAACATCTCTTTGGGTTTTAAACAGTATCAATTTGCCACTTTTCTGTCATGGTAGACAGTATTAATACTCACCGATGTTCATGGATCTCCTTTATCTCCCGGATAGGCAGCTGAACCCGCGACCTTGCTTTCCCAAGGTCACACTTAGGTGTGTCTGGGTACTGTGCTTTGGCCAATAAAATGTCAGCAGAAGTGAGGATGTGTGTCATCTCTAAGATGAGGTTTTTCAGAGCCAGTTCTTGACTACCCAGGCTCCTTGTCCTTGAAACGTAAAGCATTGTCCTGAAAGGCAGATGTCACAGATTGCTGAATCCAAACTGAGGTAAGAAGACAATTAGTTCCCTCCATAGGTCTCTAGAACCCAAAGTGGACAGTGTGCAAACCAGAGTTATTTTTGTGGTGTTAAGCATCTGAGATCTTGGTGGCGGTTTTGTATTGCTGCATAACTGATTCTTTTCTTACCCCACTGATCCAATCCCTGTCTTAGTTTAAGTTAATATTTTAAAGCATTTTTTCCTTCTAGTTCTGTGTGTGTGTGTGTGTGTGTGTGTGTAGTAAATCTAAACCAGCCTTAAAATATGACTTACTTTATAAATTTTATTGTCTTTATTAGTATAACTCTTAGAAATATGTGATTTGCATACATTTGGAAGGAAGCAGCAATTATAAAATTATAAATATCCATATTTTAATATCAGAATACCTCTATCTGTAGATATGCTGAATAAATTCATCTTCTTCCTTAAAAATTAGTTACTGATATGGTTGGATGGAAGGATGCATGGAAAGACAATAGGACGGATGAATGGATGGACAGGTACTGGCTGTTTCATCACATGCAGTAAATACAATTAAATCCCTGAGACTCCTTAGCTTACAAAGAATCTCTCTCTATTCTTTAACTCTAAAGACACATTTATTTTCATTACCACTTACTTACTTTTAAACATATTTTAAACCAAATGCATTGTTTCTCAGTAATACTGATCATCAGGTGTGTCTTTTTTCTCCATTGAGACTAAAATTTTCTAAAACAAGAACTATGCATTATATTTTCATGTTATAGTTCTCTGCGGAAAGCTACGCAGAACCAGAGGAAGTAGAGATTTTGAAGCCAGTAAGAGTTGCATTCAGACTGTTACTCCACACTTGAATTCTGTGACACACTTAAATCTTATAAATAAATCATTGAAGCCTCAGTTTACTCATTTGAAAAAGACAAGTGATCGGTCCTACACATGTGTTCATATGTAACATTTCAAAGCATTTAGCCATATCAGGGGACCATCAACTCCTAGGGTTTTTTCTCAGTATATTCCTCACACATACGCTTCATTCAAAGTAGTGCCTCTAATAAGGGTTGAATTCATAAATTAATTAGTAAGTAATTAATACAACCACTCAATCTATCATTTGTGAACTAATTTATTATTTGAGAAAAATGTTTTAAGTTGGCAGATATTTGCCAGTTCAGCCTAGTCTGTGAACTACATTTTTTTTTTCTTGCTAGGGATTTTACTACACCATTAGCAAGTCTAAGTTATTTCCAAAATTTAGAGTAAGAGAAATAGAAGAATTGAGAAGTTTTGTATAAATGGAAGTGTACTTTTTTTACAGAAAAGAAAGGGATTCAGGGTAATTAAAACCAAGAACACTGAGGGTCACCTGGGTGGCTCAGCTCGTTAAGCATCTGCCTTTGCCTCAGGTCATGATCTTGGGGTCCTGGAATTGAGCCCCCCCCAGTGGGGAGTCTTCTTCTCCCTCTCCCTTCCCCTCTCCCTACTATCCATGCTCTGTCTCTATGTGTCTTCTCTATTTCTCTCGGATAAAGAAATAAAATCTTTTAAAAAAATAAACAAACCTAAGAACACTGAAACACACGAATTTTAAGCCAGTCATGATTGATACCCTCTTTGAAATGGTATAATCTTTTAGATTAGACCAATAAAAAGATGCACAAAATATATTCAATCTTACATTTATCACATCATGGACTGACTGACAATCAGCACCCTTCCTCCAAGAAGCACAGCTTAAGACAGAATGTTAGCTGAGGGAAAACTGTCAGATTGGTGCCGAATTTTTATACATCCGGCCGACAGTTCTCGACATGCTTATTTCAGCTGACAGAAGAACATAATACAATTTCACAGAGAATAGCTTAAACTGGGCCAGTGATTTGAGAAGAAAGGCTAAGGAAAATTCAGGAGAGAGCTTCTGGAGCTAGAATTCATACAACAATGAAACAATTTCTATGCCAGGGAGTGGAGGGGTCAGTTAGGAATGGAGCTCCCAGCTCGGGTGATGGGGAAAAAACAGCTCCTGCCTGCCTATATTTCAAACTCTGTTGAATTCTTTGGCCTCAAAAGTTTCTCCTTGGACCTTCCCTCTCTCAACTGCGTAATTCTCCATCTACTGTAAAGGGCTAGAAGGATTTAAAGTGCAAAGACTGGATCAACCGACAACAAATTAAAAAAAAAAAATAGAAAAAAGTTTATCTTTGGAAAAAAAAAAAAAGTCTTCCAAAATCTTTTTTAAAGCCATGCATAATTACTGAGTAGGAAAGGGGAATGTTTCAGACTACGTTTATCTGGATTTGATCCTTAGGAATGGAAAGCAACTGGAAACTCTATCAAAAAAACCCTCCCTAAACACAAAGATCTTTAAATTAACATTCAGCTGCTGCCTCTCCTGGATAAAGCACGTGGACTTCTTCACTCTTCATGGAAGACATTAACCATTTTCATTATTTTATTTTAAACTATTATACTTTACCTAAATTCAGACTCTCCTCATCTCCATATTTTGCTTACCTAGGAAAACCCGTAGGTGACCAACAGGTGATATTTCAGATACAGAGTTTTGGAATTAAGTCACCAGCCCAGTAATGTGCTAGAACCAGCTCATACCAGCCAGTAACAATCAGTTGTGCTCAGAATTTAATTATGTCATTATTTATGAGTAACTTTAAATCAGCCACAGTAGGAATATTTATACCAAGAAAATTGGCAAGTGCTATCAATCAGACCTTTCCAACCAACCATGAGAGACCGTTGTTAAAAACAATCTGAGGGTTTTGAAGGGGCGGGGGGTGGGAGGTTGGGGGAGCCTGGTGGTGGGTATTATGGAGGGCACGGATTGCATGGAGCACTGGGTGTGGTGCCTAAACAATGAATTCTGTTACACTGAAGAAATTTAAAAAAAAAAGAAAAGAAAAGAAAAGAAAAGGAAAAGGAAAAGAAAAGAAAAAAAAAAAAAAAAGCTTAGCACCCAAATGCAGCACAGGCCACAGATGCAGGAGACCTGGTCATTCCTTCCATTTTAGTGCATTGATCAAAGTATCTGTAATTGATTCTAAACTCCATTGGACTTTACCTTGAGATTATGCGTGAAAATCTTTCCAAAACCAAGGCTCCAATTTGCCACTAACAGGTGATTAAAGTTGGCTCCTACGTGAAGACCTACTTGATAGTTTAATGTATCTACAATATTTATAAGAGACACTAACTTGGATAAATAATGAACATTTGGATAGTCAGTAGAACATACAAAGTGCCTTGATCTCTATCCAAAGGAAACTTCTCCAGTGTTATCTCCATAACAACATCCAAAGTGTTTCCATTCAGTGAAGAACAACAGGGTCTTCAACAGTAATTTCAACTTGAAGAAATCAAGCTGTTTATGCTTTTCTTTTCTTTTTTTTTTTTTTAAGCTTATCTGACAATGACTCTCCTCTAAAAACAGCTCTACCATAAACTCATTCTAATAAAATGCAAGTTCTTGGGACCACAACCTTGGTTCTCTAATGCTACGCACTTCCTCTGATTCATGTAAATTCAGTCTCATTGGTCAAGAGATCTTCCAGGATGTCGTGTGCTCTAGTCAACTCACGACCCCCAGCACACAGGAAGGAGTAATCTTTCCTCTCTCCTCATGGCCTGATTTCTATCATTAATGTTTTCATTCCTTCTGTACCTCAGATTAGTTACCAGAGAAATATGTATATTCAGATGTACCAAAAAAATAGAATGTTACTGTAAAAATAACTACACAGTATATTTTTGCAAAAGAAAAGTGAACCCAGATGGGAAAACTAGGCTGCAAGACACATTATACTTGATCTTTGTCCTGTACCTTAATCGATATTTTGTTGGGAGTATAAAATTCTAGGATCACACATGTGTTTTTTATTTTGGGGGGGGGGGGTTGTTTGTCTTTAAGAGAGAGACAAAACACTATTGGGGGGGGGGCAGGGGGGAGAGAGAGAGAAACCTAAACAAACTTGACAGTCCGCACAGAGCCCAACAAAGGGCTTGATCTCACAACACTAAGATCATGATCTGAGCTGAAATCAAGAATCAGATGCTTAACTGACTGAGCCACCCAGGCGCCCCTCACACTTGTTTTTCACTTTCTTTTTTCTTTTCCTTCTTTTTTTGTTTTTTGGCCAAAACATTTTGAAATTTTATTTCTCCATTATCTTTTTTTTTTTTTTTTTCCTAATTCAAGTGTAGAAGAGAAGTCTAATTGTTATTTCTTTATGGGCAATGCTTTTCTCTCTTGGACTTTTACAGAATATATATTTTGATGTTGTGCAATTTATTATTCTGTGCCTTTGTGTGGATTTATTTAATTTACTTTTCTCAACATTTGTACCACACATTTGACCTGAAGTCTCATGTTTTTTTCCCAAATGTGGAAAATTCCCCACTTTTTTTTTTTTTTTTTTTTTTGAATACTGCTTACCTTTAATTTTCTTTCTGCTCTTATTTTGGGCGTATGTTGGAGTCTCTGCACTACACTGTGTATCTCTGAACAGCTCTTGTGTGCACAATATATGGGTATGTACACATGAGCATATAATTCCCCAGTATGAGTTTTAGCATAGTCTAGACACTATATGCTGGGTGAATTCTTTCACAAGTCCAGTTTAGAACCTACCAAATATTTGTGTGAAAATATCTTTCATTTTTAATATGTTCGCTTTAATTTTTCTATAGTCACAAGTTTATTTCTGTATATGTTTAATCCATAACCTTTTTATTTTTTAATTTGAATATAGTTGACACACAATATTACATTAGTTTCAAGAACAATATAGTGATTCAACTTCTTACACTCTGCTCACCACAAGTGTTCCTACCATCTGTCACCAGACGCTTTTACAGTATCACTGACTATATTCCCTGTGTTGTATCTTTTATGCCTGTGACTTATTTATTCCATAACTGGAACCTGTATCTCCTCCTTTGCCTGTCCCCCCAACCCTTCTCCTCTGGCAACCACTGGGCTGTTCTATGTATTTGAAAGTCTGATTCTGCTTTCTGTCTGTTTATTCATTTCCTTTGTTTTTTAGATTCCACACATGAGCAACAATCATATGATGTTTGTCTTTCTCAGTTATTTTATAACCTGTTTTGTTTTCATATGGATACTGTTATAGACAAATCAGTATCTCCCCTGTTCTCTGCTTTGTTCACACCCTAGTCCCAGAACCTGTAAATGTGTCATATTGTATGGCAAAAGGGACATCCTGGATGTGATTAAGAATCTTGAGATGGAAAGACTATCCTGGATTATCTAGGTGGGTCCAAAGTAATTCAAGAATCCCTATAAGAGGGAGGCAGGAGTGTGAAACGAGGGTTAGAGGAGGTGATGGCAGCAGGGGTCAGAGCCATACACTTTGAAGACAGAGGGAGAAGCCATGATCTAAGGAGTGTAAGTGTCTCCAGAAGCTGGAGAAGGAAAGCAGACAAATTCTCCCTTAAAGGCTTTAGAAGGAAAGAGACCTGCAGACATCTTGAATTTAGCCCAGAAAGACCCATATTTGGACTTTTAACCAACTGCAAGAAAATAAATTTGTGTTGTCTTAAGCCACAAAGTTTGTGATGATTTATTACAGCAGCAACATGAAACTAATACTGATGACTTTTTTAAAGATATTAACATGTCTTCATATTAGAAACTTCCATATTTATTTGTATTATTATATTTATCTTATCTGAAGTATATTTATCTCTTTTTCTCCTTTTCCTAATCTTGCTCTTTCTCATTAAGGATTGCATCTTGTCATTTTGCTTTTGCCTCCATCCTGCCTGCCCTAAGATCTCTATTCCAGAACTATGTATTGGAATAGTGTAAACCTTTCCTCTGATGTTAATACATCTCAGATCCCGTAGCACATCCAACAGATGTCTCTGCCCTGTCCTGGTACACCTGTCAGCTTCTTCCTCCTCTTTCCTACATAACCCTCACTGCCTAAGCCTCAGTCCCAGGTGGTGGTTGGCACTACATATCCTTCCAGCATCATTTCTCAAGTTGGGTAACCCAAACCCAGTGTATTTTTTTTAAATATTTTATTTACTTATTTGTCAGAGAGAGAAAGAGAGAGAGAGCATAAGCAGAGAGAGCAGCAGGCAGAGGGAGAGGTAGGCTCCCCACTGAGCAAAGAGCCCAGTGTGTAACTTGATCCCAGAACCCCGAGATCATGACTGGAGCCAAAGGCAGACACTGAACTGACTGAGCCACCCAGGTGTCTGCCCAGTGTATTATTTCAGGCAGTGTAACTGTTTCTGGTTACCCATCTCATATGTGGCATGCTTCCTGGTGCCCCAGAGGAGACAAGCATGCCACCACTTAAGCCTGCTTCCAGACCTGAGGCTGGCAAGCCTGTGGCTCTAGCTCTATTTATCATTCCACTTCCTTCCTTATTTCTGGCTCATCGGTGTGTTTATTTTGCTTTTGATTATTTAAATTTTCTTTTTATGTTCCATATCTAATTGTTGCTGCTGTTGTTTTTCCATGTATCTGGGGCTGGGGTTGGGGGGGGTCTGCATTTCAAAACAATAACTTAAAAAAAGTCTCACCACAAAGAAGCACCTTTACTCATTGGCTGACAGAAGTTTCATTTTAACAAGGACCTTTGGTACAAGACAAAAGAAAATAAGCACATAGGGCAGCCAGGCAAAAACAGTTTTCTCTTCCCATGCCAATGCGGATTAACACATAATGCTTCCGGGGGCGCTGTACTGAGAAAGTCTTCTCCTTGGGAATGGGTGCCCATCTGTGTTCAAGATTCCTGCCTGAGTGCTGAGGAGGCACGTGTCCCCTACTCACAAAAGATACCTGTCATGATGCAGACAGAACCATCGTGCAGAAGTTACAGTCACAGAGCTTCACACAACATAATCAATGCTGAATTAATTCGTTTTTAGAAGGGAATTTTTTGTAAGATGCTCGGCACTCAGAGGTCCAGCAGGGGCTGGGGAAACATTCTCCTGATGAGTCAGGGTAGACCACCTCCCAGGACCCCCTCAGCATTTCAGCAAAGGGTCACGTTGTCAGTGTGTTGGCAAAACCTTACAGAAATGATGTTGGTACAGGAGTTAATTACATTGTCTCCTACAAGGCGGCCAACTTCAAGTACAGTCCTAGAGTCAACAGAGAATACAGCATGGCAAGTTGAAGTCTCCTCAATCCTACACAGAGGTCCAAGATCAATATTTTCACACTTTTTACAGTGTTCCAAATGGATCCTAAAGAGGATGCTCTAAATACTTTAAATTTCCTTTTAGTCTTGTTAAACAAATAGCAGCAACAAGATGTGGAAATTTGGCAGACCCAGAAGCGTAAGTAGATCTGTAAATATAGGATATCTCTTGTGGTCTGGCAGTTTTAATGTGCTTTACACATATGGGATATATATTTCCACAGATCTTTGGGGATGGATTTATTTTTTCAATATGCATGTATCTATATGTGGATATATCTGTATCTACATATGTTGTTCAAGTTAGAATTCATATCTATAAAGGCATTAAAATAACTTCAGTGGTATTAAAATTACAGACTGTTCATTGTTATTTCAGAAATAGAACACTTTAATCTGTTAAAAAAATCATGTGGACATCGAGTTATCCCCTAACTGAAATGAGCATCGATTTAAAAACTTATCCTAGGTTGAAAATTTACTTAACAAAAGTTTAATTAGCATATTATTCCCACTAGGAGCAATCATTTAGAGATAACTAAAATATATAGCAAAATGCCAATATGCTTTTAATAATTCACAACACGGTAATAGGAAAGTTATAATTGTAGTTATAAAGACTTTTAGAAGGCCATTCAATTCATTCACTGGCAAATTCTCCTGCTTTACCAACACCCTTAAAAATAAAAAAAAGACTTGCTTATACCTTAGATTTGACTAAAACTTAAGTGGCACATGACCAACCTGACTGCAAATGTTTCAATTAGTTAGAAGTAGCATTTTTGAAGATAGATTGTTCTTCTTACATATTCTTTTACTATCGACTGGGTCTTTTTACATGAGGCACTGATTTAATATCTCCAACTTGAAATACTTTACTTCCCTTTCAGTTCATTTGGTTCCATATTACAAATCTAATCTCAAGTTTATCATTGACTCTTGGACAATATAAATTCTATTCACAAAGAAAGCAAACTTGGCCCTCTATTCTTCCACATAAACCCACACCATTTCTTTTTCACTTTTGCTCCTCAAGGCCATGAGCATGGAAAAATCCTAATTAAGATACAAGGTTTGACCCTGTTCTTTTCAAAGATTGCTGAAGCTCAGAAAGTAAAAGGGGATATGGATTTAAAAAAAAAAAAATGTTATCTGGTTCCTGACAAAGACTCCCTCGTTTCACACTGTTAACTTTTCTTTTCTCCAGAGTCATGCACCTTGGGAGGAAAAGAGTTACCATGAAACACTGGTGAATGTGGACATCGTTCAAGCTACTTGAATGCACACATGTGAATATAAACAGACTTTTAAGCAAAACATCAAAGCAGCCATCCAGGCAGAGAAGAGCCTTGTTACCTACTGACTTTGTGGAAATCAGCATGTATGTTCGCCTGCATGTCTGCATGTCCTAACAGCAGACGTTGCTTTCTGCACTAGAACAAGAGCAGCCAGGAGAGCAGGCCTTGTGAGACCTAAGTGTCAAGATCTACAGAACAAGGTCAAGATCAATATAATAATAACTTCTTCATGACACTAAATCATCAAACAGTCTCTTTTTGATGAAAAATTCTTCCATTTTTTGCTTTCTATTCTTAGTGAGATTGTATGCATATCAAAAGAAAAAGAAATGCAACCCTGTATAGTAACACCTGGCTCTATTATTAAGAAATCAAACTGGCGGGCGCCTGGGTGGCTCAATGGGTTAAGCCGCTGCCTTCGGCTCAGGTCATGATCTCAGGGTCCTGGAATCGAGTCCCTCAGCGCTCTCTCCGCTCCAGGGGGACTGTTCCCCTCTCTCTCTCTCTCTCTCTGCCTGCCTCTCTGTCTACTTGTGATCTCTCTCTGTCAAATAAATAAATAAAATCTTAAAAAAAAAAAAAAAGAAATCAAACTGGCATATTGTATGTCCCACCTTAGTGCCTTCGCTTATTCCCTTGGGTCTTTTGTACTAATGAATGCTCAGCCTCATTCAGTCCGAAAAGGTCTAATAATAATACAAAAAAGAATTGCCTTGATATCCTTAGTCTGTATTATCTACGTTTCCTTAATTTTCAGTTTTAGTAACCCTCTAAATTAATACCACTTGCTTCTATTGATTCAATTGAGAAAAAGCAAAGAACAAGAGTCAGACTTTCTAAAGATATAGTTGTACATGCACAATCACTGGAAGAAAACATTAAAAAAAACTGAGGCGCCTAGGTGGCTCAGTTAAGTGTCTGCTTTCTGCTCTGGTCCTGATCTCGGGCTCCCAGGAGAAGGGAGCCTGCTTCTCCCTCTCCCTCTACCCCTATCCCCCATGTGCACACTCTCTCTCAAATAAATAAAATCTTAAAAAAAATTAAATTAGGTACAGAATACAGTAGAATGAGATCAAGAAATAAGCCTGAGTACTTTTCAGAGTGTACATCACAATGTCTAGCTTCATAGAAATCAAGCCCTAGACTTGGTATCACCACTCAGCTGTTTACCAGGCACTTTTTGCTCTTCCCCAGCATGAGATGATTAAAGATATTTTATATATTTGAACCTTTGATACCTTTGAATTACTTGAGGGCTTTTTTGTTGTTGTTGTTGTTGTTAAGTTTGAGTTCATTTCATTATCCAAATTCCAGTTCATTATACATAGCCCTAAAACAAAAGGCTAAGTTTCTACAAAAGAAATGTTTGAATCCATGTTCATTCATTTTCACAGTTATGTCTGCATGGAAACAATCTCTTTTATCAGCACTGGAAATGCCACACTCCACTTTCTGCTTGGTATGGCTTTGGGAAACTGCAGGTGCTAGAGCTACCGGGAACACCGAGACTCAAAGGCTAAATGACCCATCCAAGAGCACACAGGCAGTAACCACTACTTTTCAAGGAGATCCCGTATCTCCTCATTGCCACTCTCAAAGTAAAACTACAAAAATGGGCTATCATTAGAGATAATGTGAACTACAAGTGGCATCCTGGAAAATTAATTTTAGGCTTTTTTTAACAGTTAAATCTGTTTTGTTAAAATTCTGTAGAAGTGGCCAAAAACTACATTTAAACAAAAGAAACATAACCGAACAGAGAATAAATAAATAATCTACGGTACTGACATCATATTGATAAAGCAAATGCTCTGGAGAGCAGCCAGGATTTTGTAATGACCGCACAGGTGCTGTCTGTTGTCAGATACCTCTTTTTCTTTTCCTTTCATGTTAGTGCAAGCATGTCTTCTTAGATATGTCTAAAGCAATTTCTTTTCTACTGTGAAACACAACATTAGTATCAGGGGCAAGCAGATGAAATATTAGCATTCAATTTACCAAAATATAAAAGCTTTATATTTATTAATAATTTTTTATAAATCAAGAAATGTGATTTAATAAATGACACAGTGCACAATAATGACAATCTCATGTCCCAGCATATTACAGTGAAGGACAGTGAACTTACTTCCTCTTGCACAGAGGACACAGCCCACTTGACTTGGAACCAGACTTTTTTCACAGAAGAGTAACCAGTCTGAATTTAATTAAAACTAAAATGGCTCTCTGTTTGGAAAAAAATGAGACATTATAGCAACTTTTGGAGAACAGCATTAACAGCTCACCCCAAAAAAGCACGGCGGGGATGGCGTGATACCTGTACAGCTTATGGAGAAAATACTCACTTTCACTCGAGCAAAAAGCACCACCATGAGGCTGAGCACCTCTGTGGGACATCGGGCAATCGTCCACAGATGGAGCTTGTCGGACCTCACGAGAGTTCTCAGCCCATTGAATAAAGAGAAATAGAGAAAGGAAAACAGACATAGCCTAAAAATTAAAAAGCCCATAGCAGACATCACATGCAAAAAATAAATGTTAGGCAAGAGTGCACTAATGGCTAATTCCTACTATCTGGGGGAAAAAATAAACCAAAATTTACGTAAATTCAAGGATAGGGCCTACATAATTTATTTGAGGTGGATTGTTTATAAGCTGAATCCAAGTGGAGCTGTCCTATTTCACAAAGCTCTGATTATGCTTATCTATGACTGATTATATTGTTTGGATAATTCAATCCATAACAAGAGTCCAGTGACCCAGGGACATAACTGCACTTCTCTGTGGAGGCACAGTTGGATATTTGTTGTCATTCCTTTCCCAGTTCTTGCAGTACTCAAGTTTTCCAAGAGTAAATGTTTCCTCCATAAACTTTATGGCTGTCATGCATCCCCCGAGGTGTTCCATGTAGGATGAGCTCTTTAATGCTTTTATACAAGAATCACTACAACATCTACATTTTTCCAAATGGAGAGCCACGCTAGCTTCCAATTCAATCCAGACGGGTTGCTCTTCCGCAGACAGTATTTAAAATGCCGGTTTCACACACACACACACACACACACACACACACACACCCATCCCACTGTGCAATGCTGTTCAGTAACCGCACTGTATTAGAAGAAGCAAAGTTGGCAACAGGATTAGAAAGACTTGGTTTTAAAATTTTATTTGAGCATATGCCAGTGTAAAAGTCAAGACATTCTGAAAATAGTAATATTGATTCTAACACAAGTAAGAGATCGGGTCCAGGCACAACGGTTTGGAATAAGCACAGTAAGTGACCCACGGCAGAGACTTGACAGGACACAGAGGGTCGAGGAAGACATGACGCCCCACACGAGCGATTTCACCAGCCCGCTAGGGAAGAGGAACTGGAAGTCAGTACCAGAAACCCACTAGATATGACGAACATTGAATATATAAGAACAAACCAGTAAACTCTTTTCTAACTCCTATGGTATGCTATGGATTGAAGACATCTCAACTTTTTTTTTTTTTTGTGACATATATAAAATCCGTAGCAAACAAATGCCTTTGGATTATTACATGTGAATACTTGGACTGTGTGGACACTGCTTCACTATGAAAGTCAGGTTTTAATGCAAACACAGGACAAAGCCTATTCGCGACATCCCTTAAAGGGGATTTCCCAGAACGAGTTTTGTTCTAAGTGTCCCCCGTACGATTGCCTTGCACAGTCTCACCACACAATTATTCTACTAGAAGAATTACTGATAACAACTTCCTTTACTCTCAGTTTTGTCCTGGTTTCGAAAATAAATTACGTGGTAAGTATGTTCACAGCCCAGCATTTTCACGGCGCCTTCATTTCATACCAAAGATTGAATGCTTAAACAGCTATCTCCAGCTTGTGGACAAAGCAGGCAGAAAGTCACCTAAGAAATTGTTTCAACACAGATTATTGGGCAACAACCCCAAATATTATGTTATAAAAAGTTTGAGGAGAGAGGATTTGGGGAAGATAAAGGAGTAGGAAGTATGAGATTTGTTTTCCCACACGGACAAAAATTACACTGGGTGAGTCTGATACAATTATGCTGGAACTCTGGAGTCTGCTGAAGGCTTACAACATCCGGAGGGAGGCTTGAACAGTAAATTGTGGTTAATCTCAATCACTGCAAGCTCTTAGCAAAGTGGCAGCTATCCACCCTCCACCCGTCAGCTCTGTGGCAGGCAGCTCTGCACGTACTCGTAGAGCAGCTTGTACACAGGTTACAAAAGCCAGGGTGGGCAAAAAAGGACTCTGTGCACCAAATATTGGGGATCCGTGGTCTGATGGCTAACTGCTGCTTCAGATCGCAGAGGTGAGCATCAAGGGGCAGCAGCCATGACAGCAAACTCTTCCTGTCTGTTTAAGGTTTCATCCAGGGGACTTAAGGGTGATATATTTACGTTTCCCCTTCATTCTTAACTTTTCCCCCCTTTGGGAGCCAGAGATGGAAGAGCAAAACACTTGAAGGCAACAGTCCATAAGGGGAAATTAAAAAGTCCCCATGTGTGCTCAGGGGTGGGAGACACAGGCTCAGTGAAGACCCAAGGACTTGGGTTTACATTTAGGCTGAAACTCAGCACAGAGAAAGTAGACAGCAATCTGAAAAATAAACACAAAAAACAAACCCTGGATAAGGGAGAGGACATGATTTCTAGAGTTATCATATTATTAGAATCAAATGTCCAGTGTTCAACAACAACAAAAAATGTCACAAGTTATACAGAGACAGAAAATTATGAAGAAAAAATAAATTCCATTCAAGGGGAAAAAATAAACCAACTGAGACTCTTCCCCGAAAAGATCAGATGGTGCATCTACTAGACAAACATTAAAAAAGAAAAACCGGCTTAAAGATGTTTTAAAAACTAAGAGAAGATGGGGAGAAAGCCAAGAAAATCATGTATGAACAAAATGGAAATGTCAATAAAGACAGCCCGAAGAGAGATCAGACAGGAACTTCGCAGCTGAAGGGTGCAAAGCCCAGATAAAACACTCTCGAGAGGGAGGCAAAGACAGGTGTGAGCAGGCAGGAGGACCCCACCAACCTGAGAACAAAACGATGGGGACTACTGGGTCTGAGGAACAGAAACTAAAGAATTAAACAAGAGTGAACAGAGCCCAAGCGACCTGCAGGGCACCGCTGAGCAGACCAGCATAGGCTTGAGTACCCACCTTTCTGAAGGCTGAGAGTGATCACTCCCCCATTCCAGAAGAGTCCCCCACACTTAAAGCAAAGTGTTTGAATATATCTTGGAAGTGATCGCTCAGATCTGAAGTCCTACCAGGCTGTATGGCAAATGATAATCTCTAAGCAAGGAGGTATCACTTCTCTACTACCACTGTGCCAGAAGTGAGTTCTTATTCCTCATGCTCTCTCTCTACACCTTATAAGCGCGAGCACCAATGTTCTCTGTATCTGTCTCTATAAATGTCCCTGTCTCTCCGTCTGTCTCCCACTCACACACATTACTTGTCTTTCACCTGTCTTTGAGCACAAAGCCCACTGTTCTGCTTATGGTTGACACAGTTCCACCCAAAACCTCCAAGGAGACATGTGAGGTTACAAAGATTCTCATTTCATACTGAAAGTGTTTATAGCAGGTGATCTCAGACATGGGCCTTGGAAGGTGGGGAGAATTGGGAAGGAAATGGTGAGGCATTTTGGGCTTACAACTAAGCTGTCATCCAGCAACTGGAGGGAGGAGCTGGGGGAGGGAAAAGGAGGAAGTTGAATAAAAGAATCAAGTGCAATGAATAGTTGCAATTACAAATTAGGTAATTGGGCATGGAAACATTTGCTTTAATTTGAACATTCTACTCTGTATTCTGAATTCACCACTATGTGTGTCAATGAATCCCTTTTTTTTGTTCCTCAGTTGCTTTAAAAAATAATTACATTCAGCTGGAAATAAGATACGGCATGTGATACATTACATAGATGAAATCGCATCACACATCACCGTGTAAGGATAACCCTTTCTGTGTGGGTTAGCAGACATTTTAGAAAGTCTGAAAACAGAAAAATAATCCTCATCTCCTGACAAAGGAATCGATTCTGGAAATTATGGAATAATCTATGTTGTGTTATGTTATGTTATGTTACATCTATAAAATTAGAACCATTTAAATATGCTTAAAATTGAATAATCTTTTGATTACAGCTTTAGTTTTAAATATGATTCCTTGAAAAAATTGGGAAGAAATGGTTCACCCACTGAGACTAGTAAAGGAAAAACTATGTGAACTAGCACTGCTAAAATAATAATCATAGCAATAATAACTCCCATACTCATAACTACAGCAAAATGTACTTCAATAGAAGGATTATTCTCAGCTAAATTGTGATACATTGGCTACTAAAAACTATTTTCTGACATCTTAATTAAAGACTGTGAAGGAAGCCAACAACTACCCACAAAATCTTCCACCCATGAAGTCGAAAAAGACATTTTAGGCAACTGTAATCAGTAGGATAGATTTTTATTTTCTGGAGAGGCACTACTACCAAGATCTTTGATGAGCTAATTGCTCTGAAAAATCCATGGCATAACATAATAAGAAACTGTCAAAGCCACCAGCAGCAGAACTGTGGCAGCTCTAGCCGTACTGAAATACACCTGCTAAGAAAAACCTTCCAGTCACAATAACTTCTCTCATGCTGCTGGGTGTGCATGTGTGTGTGTCTGTGTGTGCTGGAAGGGTTGAGCAGACGTTTTACTTCTAGATAATGTGATCGGTATAAACAATTATATCAAATAATTAGGCAAAAAGTACTACTCCATTAAAACCTGAGCTATCTGATTTTCTTACACTCTGATTAAAGTAAAGTGGAATTTAGGACATTGATTCTGGATGTGAGAAAACAAATTGTTTGGAATGTTTTGTTTTTATTTTTGCCTTTTGGGTTTTTTGTTTTGTTTCTTTCATTTTGTTTTGTTAGTTTATGTAGCTGCTGGAAAGATATGTCAACTTTTAAAAAATACATAAACACAACAAGTATAAGAAACACTGAGAATCATTCATTGAAATACACCTGAGTCTAACATCATTCTTTGCTATTTTGGAGTATTATTTGCAAATATTCACTGTTCCTCTCTGCTCTGATACCATTAACAACAGGGTTAACATGTCACTGGCTCAGGCCAGTTACTTAGCAGAAGTAATATGTCACTTTGGAGAAAAACTTCTGAGAGGCGGCCCCAGTGTATTCCCCAAGCTGTTTCTCTCTGATGTGCAGCAGCCTTCGAAAGAGAAAATCTTTGAGGCCCTGAGTAAGGTGATGTGGGAGCGAAGATAAAAACGACTGGTAATGAACAGGTGATATAAGTGAGAAAGATTAAGATTTGAGGTCATTTGTTACAGCTGTATAACTTAGCATACCCTGATTGATAAAGACGGTGGCATCAATGAGGCACGTGGCATTCGGATAACCAGATCAAATGGCAGACACATAAACGCCACTTGTAGGTTAATCCGCAACTGAAATAATGTGCCCAAAGAAGCAAACACCATTACCTTCTAGATGTTACAGAAATTCTAGGGGCAGCTGCGTGGCTCAGTCGGTTAAGCATGTGTTTCCTGCTCAAGTCATGATCCCGGGGTCCCGGGATTAAGCCCCACATCAGGCTCCCTGCTCCAGGGGGAGCCTGCTTCTCCCTTTCTTTCTGCTTCTCCCCCTGCTTGTTCTCTCTCTGTGTCAAATAAATAAATAAAATATTTTTAAAAATCTAGTGTCTCATTCTGAAATAATGCATGCTGCTATTTAATATTTATATAGACTATATGATAAAATAACTATAAACCTTTATAAATGTAATATCCCTAGGGTACCTGGGTGGGTCAGTGGCTTAAGCATCTGAAACTTGATCTCAGCTCAAATCTTAATCTTAGGGTCATGAGCTCAAGCCCCGCAGTGGGCTTCATGCTGGGCATGGAGCCTACTTAAAACCAAAAAAGATGTAATATTCCCAAAACTTAGAACAGTAAAAATATAAATTATTTCAGGTTTAAATTTTAGAATTATCACAGCACTTAATAACTAAGGAAAAGTTGAGATAACATAGGACACTGATAAATGTCTTCTATAGAGAAAACGTTTTATAATAGATGTTCCCTGAGACTGCAAATTAAATGAAATATATCCACGACTAGCCACATTTATAATAAAATTTTAAGAAAGCAAGAGTATCCCACATTTTAATTGTAAATTGTAATTTCCCACAGAGTTAGCATGTACCATTCACTGAATAAATATTGAACAAAGCATTGTTAATGATCTGTGCCTAAATATATGATCCCTGACAAAAAATAATTATTTCTATTCCCATAGATCCCTTTCAAGCAACAGAATGTTCTCCCTATGCATGCATAGTACCTTAACAAAAATATTTTGTGTTTTGCATATATTTTGTTTAACTCATAGTATCATTACAGAAACTATTGATCATTAGTATTTGCTTTTATATATCTGTATTAATACATGGATCTTCACCATAGATATAAACATGGATTTAGATATTCATATATATATATACATATGTGTGTGTGTGTGTGTGTGTGTGTGTGTATTTACACACACACACACACATATGCAGAAAAGCTACTATGTAAGCTTGAGTCAATGTGCACAGGGTCTGGTTTGGATATTGTCCAACAAGATACAATTTTTACTACTCAAAAACCTCATGGCAAGCACCCCACAAGGGCATAGTATTAAAATAACAGTACAAGCATTTTGAGATTTATTTAACTCAAATACTAAGGGTTGATTAACCACTTCCTAGAAAATGACACCTTGTTCCTTAAGTTAGTTACAGAAAACCTACTTGATTTCCACCACTAGGAACCACATCAACCTGCCCAAGGGAGAGACGGGTCCTACTGTCTGCAAACATCTCCAAGTCTGTGTCCACTTCGCCTCAGTGATTTAGATGATGAACAAGCTTGTGTCTTAGCACACCTGCAGTGCTTAGCTACAGCTTTTCCCTCATGAGTCTCTGACCATGGCAACATGCTTCAGCTAAATGGCCGTGGCCTGCATAATTGGTCTTTTCAGCCACCTTATTATCCACAGACCGATTAACAAATTAGGTCAAAATGTATTTTGAATATTTAATCATTACAATACCTGAAACTTCTCTACTAGCTTTAGCCTATGCTACCAGGTACAGAATGTGTGTATTTGCAAAAGGGGGTCAAAAAACCACTTATTAGCATAAACACTGTGACAACATTCGGGTTCATGGCATTACATGATCTCAAACTTGCACGCTGCTCATGAGTTGTAGGTAGTGTCTAGCATAGTGCCAGGGAGAGTGCTGAAAAATACCATGTTACGCTTAATTTTTTTAAGCTGACTACCCATGAATTAGTTCAGGAGGATTTTATAAGAATAATACCAGTATAATGAATACTTGCAATCATGAATCCAACTATTTTTATAAAGTTTAATAGAAGAAAAAAAAAAGACTGAAGGAAAAAAGTAGATGCTATAGGCAAGAAAGCTGACTTTTAAAATTTGTCAAGTAATGTGTTCAAAAGAGGTAGAAAAGGTCATTCAGATGCAAAATCAGACTATAAGTTTCAGTGGCAAGTTGCAAATTAGAAAGCTTTGGTGAGGTGGAAAGAAAACTTAGAAAGCTTTGGTGAGATGGAAGACCAGGCTAGTGTGGTTTCAGAAGGTGAGCGAAAGTAGCCGCGGTTAAGACCAGGGTGAAAAAGGTGAATATGATGTAAAATGTATGCCTTTTGTAAATTCACATTTCCGTAAGGAACGGGGCTGCAATTCATAATGCATTAGTTGCATAAAACACGGGAGCTTGGAATGGAGAAAAGAAGACAACTGCTTGCGAATTTTGCAAGGCCAATGGCTTTTTCCATTCCCATGGAGTCACAATTCTCAAGATGCCCTCGAGTGATCTTTAAATGATCTAATTCTCAACAGTGCTTTCACTTAAAAGCAATTTTTGGTCAGAAATTTAGTGGATTTGTTAGCCACAGCAGACTGCAAGAATCCGTTTAGTCCCCTATGGTGAGTAATAGAAGATGTCCGTGTGTGTCCACGTGTGTCCATAGACATATACGTATGCATGCGTGTGTTCCTGTAAAAGATCAATGAATCCTTCTTTCAATGGTCATTGAATTGAAAACAATAATATGAAAATATATGGGGAAAATAAAGCTTGGTAACAAAATAATTTCCTAAAATGTGTGCTGTATTAGAAAATAATAAACATTCCCTTTGGTCACAGAAATTTTCAGAGTAACTGATGCCCGTGTGTACCTGAGAAGTAATATAGATCTTCTGGTCCCAGACAGGTAGATGTCTGAAAGTCCGAATTTCTCAGCTTTTAGGCATTACACATTAAATGAAAGCTATAATCAGGATCTTGGAACAATTTTTATTTCTTTTCAGTGATTATTTTATAAATAGATCTACTGGAAAACTTAAGTGATAAATCCAACAGCCCTAGTTCCCGTAGTTAACAAGTGGCTAACAAACGTCTGTGTCCCTTTCTAGAAACTCTTCCTTCTGTCCACTGCCACACTCTCTTTTAAGGGGTCAGCAATATCAACATGAGGGATACCAAGGGATAGAATGATATCAGAAACACGCGGCTTAAAATGTTTAAACTGATTATTGTCCTGCCCTCAAGATGCTTAAAGTTGAGTGAGAATAAAAGGTTTACTGATGGATTAATCCTACAGATACCCCAATGCTGCTGCACAGTCTTAGGAAAAGGGCAAGATGGGGATCATAAGAGTAAGGCAGGTGGGGAGGCCTCCTGGGCCCGAATGCTTACCCAAGGGTATGATGCAGAATTCCTTCAGGCTTGTCAGTCTCTTGCTATGAAAAACCCAGACTAATTTGCTGCTACACTGGTATAGTCTTTGGGAAGTCCCAGATGATACTCTCAGACATATGATGAGGACAGAGAGTACTTGTACTTGGGGGGTACAAAATGCATGGTGTCTTTCCTAGAAACTAGGAAGGAAACTACTTGGAGAAATTTATGTTTTTATCAGAAAATATAAGTTTCAAAGAATTCCTGATAAAAAAAGGTAGAATTTTTTACAGCAGTGATGGGATGTGGTTTCCTGTTGTTTTGAAATAAAAGTTTAACAAAAGCAGAAACCACTTGTGAATCATCTTTGCTCCCTGTCACCAGCACACTTAGCTGCTTTTCCAAGGGCAAAATCTTGACAGAAGCCATGCTAAGCAAGATGGCAATACCCATCCCCTCTTTCCTGAGAGCCACAGGCCCTTTCAAAACCAGTGCGAAAAAACAACCCAATGTTAGGAAAGGTCAAAAGCCAGGATGAAGAGACTTTCTGATTAAAAACCTTTCCTGAAAACAGCAGGCCCTCTCCCTGTCCTCTAATTCAAACACAAAGGCATTTAGCCCATGCTAGTTTCCTGGTTAATTTTTCAAGAACGTGGGTTGCTTAGGGATCAGAATACTGTATGAACTTCAAAAGATTTGAAAGGCTCTGCCTGGACCCACACGGTTCAGATTGGGTCCCCCTGCGAGTGTGGTGCTCATTCTTTTCTTTTAATTTCTGCTTTTCTCCCTTCTTCAGATTTCTTTCTGACATCCTTTACAGTTTTAAAAGACTCATTTTTTAAACTACATTATTTAAGACAATGAATTTCTACAAAGCCTTGGAGGAGAGCTGAGTTCTTTCCAGAGATGCAAGCAATATAATATATATATTTTTTAAATCAGTAGCATTGATAGAGAAACCTCTAAATTTTTAAAAGCTTAATTTTTATCCAAGATACTTTGGTGCAGAAAACCTCAGAAGATCAAGTTTTCTTTGTATATTTCTATTACTTCCTGATTTCAGCCGGACCCGAAATATCACAAAACAGCATGACTTGGATTTTTTTTTTTTTTTAGATGACACAAAAGTTTCCAAGTTTGAATGTGGATGGAAACTCAGATTTCTTATTTATACAATGTAGGAAGCAAAGAAGAAAAAAGTAAGTGAACTATATTTATAAGTATAGACAGTATCTACAGACTCATGCCCCAGCCCTCATATTTGCAGGCCCCAGGGATATAAGGAGGCCCACGTACCATACACACAAACAGTGTAAGATAGAACTGAAGAAACAATCTGGGAGTTCCTTAAAACATTCAACATGTCATTACCACACAAGCCAGCAATTCCACTCCTCAGTATCTACCCACAAGAATGAGAAACATGGACCCACCCACACAGATTACCGCATACCAATGTTCACAGCAACATTGTTTGTAATAGGCAAAAGGTGGAAAAAGCCCAAGTATCCACTGAAGGATGAATGGATAAACACAATGTGGTGTCTACATACAATGAGATATTATTCAGCCAAATAAGAAAGGAAATTCTAACACACACTATAGCAGGGAGGAATCTTGAAAACACTGTGCTAAGTGGAAGAAGCCAAATGTAAGAGGTACCTAGAATAGGAAAATTCTTTTTTTGTGTGTGAAATATATCTTCTTTATCTTTATTTATTTATTTATTTATTTTTTGCTTTAACGTGTAATGTATTATTTGCCCCAGGGGTACAGGTCTGTGAACCATCAGTCGTACACATATCACAGCACACATGATAGCACATACCCTCCCCAGTGTCCATAACCCAGCCATCCCATCCGTACCTCCCCAACTCCCAGCAACCCTCAGTTTGTTTCATGAGATTAAGAGTAGCTTATTGTTTGTCTCCCTCCTGATCCCGTCTTGTTTCATTCCCCCTAACCCCCATGACTCTATACCCTACCTCTTAAGTTCTTCATGTCAGGGAGATCATATGATAATTGTCTTTCTCTGATAGACTTTTTGCACTTAGTATAATGCCCTCTAGTTCCATCCACATCATTGCAAATGGCAAGATTTTGGGGGGTTTTTGATGGCTGCATAGTATTCCATTGTATATATATACGTATTCTTTATCCATTCATCTGTTGATGGACATGTAGGTTCTTTCCATAGTTCGGCTATTGTGGACATTGCTGCTATAAATATTCAGGTGGAACATGGCAGGACTGTCCATTATCACCACTGCTATTCAACACAGTACTAGAAGTCCTACCTCAGAAATCAGACAACAAAAAGAAATTAAAGGTATCCAAATCAGCAAAGAAGACATCAAACCCTCACTCTTTGCAGACGATATGATACTTTATGTGGAAAGCCCAAAAGATTCCACCCCAAAACTGCTAGAATTCATACAGGAATTCAGTGAAGTGTCAGGATATAAAATTAATGCGCAGAAATCAGTTGCATTTCCACACACCAACAGCAAGACAGAAGAAAGGGAAATTAAGGAGTTGATCCCATTTATAACTGCACCTAAAACTGTAAGATACCTAGGACTAAACCTAACTGAAGAGGCAAAAAATCTGTACTCAGAAAACTCTAAAGTACTCATGAAAGAAACTGAGGAAGACACAAAGAAATGGAAAAATGTTCCATGCACATGGGTTGGAAGAAGAAATATTGTGAAAATGTCTATTCTACCTAAAGCAATCTACACATTTAATGCAATCCCTATCAAAATGCCATCCATTTTTTTCAAAGAAATGAAACAAATAATCCTAAAATTTGTATGGAAACAGAAAAGACCTCAAATAGCTAGAGGAATATTGAAAAAGAAAGCCAAAGTTGATGGCATCACAATTCTGGACTTCAAGCTCTATTACAAAGCTGTCATCATCAAGACAGTATGGTAGTGGCACAAAAACAGACACATAGATCAATGGAACAGAATAGAGAGCTCAGAAATGGACCCTCAACTCTATGGTCAACTAAAATCTTCTACAAAACAATAAAGAATGTCCAGTGGAAAAAAGACAGTCTCTTCAACAAATGGTGTTGGGAAAATTGGACAGCCATGTGCAGAAGAATGAAACTGGACCATTTCCTCACACCACACACAAAAATAGACTCAAAATGGATGAAAGACCTCAATTGTGAGACAGGAATCCATCAAAATCCTTGAGGAGAACACAGGCAGCAACCTCTTTGGCCTCAGCCGCAACAACTTCTTCCTAGAAACATCGCCAAAAGCAAGCAAGGGAAGCAAGGGCAAAAATGAACTATTGGTACTTCATCAAGATCAAAAGCTTTTGCACGGCAAAGGAAACAGTCAACAAAACCAAAAGACAACTGACAGAATGGGAGCAGAATAGGAAAATTCTTAAGGACATAAAGAATAGATAAGTTAGCAGGGACTGAGGTCGGAGAAGGTAGGGAGCTAGTGTTTCATGGGTAAAGAATTTTTATTTGGGATGATAAAGAAGTTCTGGCAAAGATAGTGGTGATGGTTGTACAACAGTGTGAAAGTACTTAATGTCACAGAGTGATACACTTAACAAAAATTAAAGGGGTCCATTTTAGGTATATTTGGTTTGTATTTATGTATTACGAGTATTTTACCACATAAAAATACATTATTAAGAAAACAAAGAAATAATCTGTTAAACAAGTTATATCATGTTCCCTTATCTTGATAAATAGACTTTAAGTCTAATTTGAATATAGGCTGGGTAGAATTCTCTGCCTCCCTCCCATCTGGAACATGGTGGTCTTGTCAAGGCAGCCTCCTTGCAACTTGACCCCATCGTCGAGCAGCCTCCTTATCCCCTTGGAGGCACGCCCTGGCGATGGTGTGGTCCCACCTCAAGAAGAGGAATCCACACAACAGGACTGCTTGCTCTCGCAAATCCGCTCCCGACCGTGAGCAGGACATTCCGGGAGCATCATACGGAAGCCGGCCCAGGCTGACTGTGGGCATGTTCCCTCGGCCCACAGGATATTCTGAATCCCTGCTCCACGGGAGACGGAGGAAACACTGCACACGGGTGGGCAGAGCAGGGCCTTATGTGATTCAGAAGTCTTTTGTTTGGCCTCACCCGTCTCACTTCACCATGGACCCATCTGACCTAGAACAGATACAGAAAAAGTCTCTGGGCTTACACTAGCGCGTCCTATCTTCTCTATTTTAGGAAACAGCTGTGGTGTTAATCCATGTAGAATTAACGCTCCTAGCCTCCTGCAACCCACCACCTTCTGACTCCCAGATTTGTTTAAACACTCTTTGTGGATGCTGCCCTGTTGTTTGTCCAGTGCTGACACACTTCTGCACAGACAATCGGCCCACAGACTGTACCTTAGGGTCCCGGGGCACACTACTGACTTTGTTTGACAGCTACCACACTCTTAATTTGCATACCCCTTTTCTCTAATTAAATTCTTCTGCCAATAAGTAATGAAAACCCTAATCATCTGACTTTTTAAAAAAAATGTGATAGTGATTTAGAATGAAAAAAGAATCAGAGCCTTCTCGTCTCCTAGCGAAAAGAAGCCAAAGCCATCCCTCTCAGCATGCTGAAGGCCACCCCCTCCCCCTGCCACCTCTCCCAGCTACAGGAACATGTCCATAGCGACTCCGTCATTTCCCTGAAGATGTACCTGACGGAGGAAGAGAATTTAGGTACCTTATTTTATTATCTTCTTCGGATCTTGTACACATATGCAGTAGTTCTTCCTTTTGTAAACAGATTCGGTTGTTTTCATATTCACAAGACTCAGGAATACTGCCCATATGATCAGAAATTCAAAAGATGCTTTTTGGTTCCCTTTATGAAACCATATTGTCCCAACGTGTTTTGTTTTTGTTTTTTTTCCTTTTGCCAAACAGACATTCACATTTCCTTATTAAGCTATGGATTTGATTTCTGTGGTTTCTCATTGATTCATTTATATGTATCTATAGAAGTCATCAAATTACTCTTTAAAAAAAAAGTCATCAAATTAAACCAACACTACAGAAACACAGACTCATAAGCTATTACAGGCAAAAGACATCTATTGATGCCAAAATTAGTGGGCAAATGTATGGAACACAGGAAATTTCCATAGGCTCAAAATACCTCTCCAGAAGATAACTTATCAATTACAAAGTTAAAAATAGTTGCATATTTTTTGTCATCACTGTGGTCTCTGGGGTACTGAGATGTAAACAAGGCAGACACCATCAAATCTAAGGAATTCAGGTTTATATGTCATGCATCCCTTGAGACCAGGAGAGGAGAAAACCACAATGTCACCTCCTCAGTTGTTTTGCAAAAATGCAGCCAAATCATGTGAAAACATCAGAAAAACCCACAGTGAGGGGGCATTCTACAAAATAATTGACCAGGGATCTTCAAAAGTTTTCCAGGTGACAAAAGGCAAGAGTAAGATGGGTACAGATGGGAAAACACAGAGGGACACACTGAATGATGGTGTTGAGAAGCCTGGAGCTGGAAAAACATTAGTGGCCAAACTAGGAAAAACTGTAATAAGGTCTGTAAATTAGTCAGTAGTACTGTTGACTAAAATAGTAATAAGAGTAAATGTTAATTTCCAGATTTCACCAAATATACTATTGTTACGGATGTTGCTAACATCAAGTAAAGTTCAGAAAAGAATATATGGGAAATCTCTACTTCTACTTTTCCATAAGTCTAAATTTATTAGAAATCAAAGCTTACACACAAAAACAGGGCAGCTTCAGCCTACCCTTTCGGTCCCTTGTCCCTGTTGCATCTGCGTGGAATGCAGGCTCACCGTTGTGAGTGTAGCAGATAAGGCAACGGGACAAGCCGGGATGGCGGTCCAAGACACCCCGAGTCCCTGACCCCAGCAGACCTTCAGCCACTGTGTCAGCCTGCTCTGCCTGCCTGTTGCCAATGCTTTGTCATGTGGGGAAAGTGACACATATTAGATTAAGCCATTGAAAAAATAAGATAATAATTCTGATTATTTAACTGCCCCTGATTCTCTGGGAATTTCGTTTGCATAAGACAACGACTGCTCTCCATGGTTACAGCGGTCTACGAGTGCTGCGTACCATGCTGTGACAATCTGGATTGTGCAGTAGGCTGTCTGCTCACTGTGGAGGTCACTGAATGGGACGTCTTCAACATGTATCAAGTCCATAGTAAAACAACATTAACTGCACTGATCCTACTATCTGTTCTTATCTTACATGTGTAAAACAGGTAACATTTTAGAAAATATGCTACATGCTTCGTCTTATTTAATAGCCTAATGATTCTCCTAGTTTGCTACTGTCTTTTGTGAAGGAAACAGATGTTCAGAGAGGCTGTATTACTCATTATTCATGTAGGTCCTGTGGTGGTTTCAAATATACCCAAATGGTCTTTGTCACTCTTCATGTCCAATGATGAGACCTAATTCTCCTGCCCTAGAGTGTAGCTGACCTCAGTCACTTGTTTCCAATTAATGGAATATGCAGGAATGATGATTTGTGACTTCTAAGACTAGGTCATAATGGGGGTTGTAGTTTCTCTCTTGCTGTCTCTTCTTTGGAAAGCTCAGTCTCAGGGAAGCCAGCTGCCAGGTGCGCAGTCAAGCTGCCCTGAGGAGCAGATTCCTCCTACCAACAGCCTGTAAATGAGGTATTTGGGAAACCGATGTTCTAACCCAAACCTTCATATGGTGATGGCCCCAGCTGCCAGCTCAACTGGCATCTCACGAAAGATTCCAAAACAGAACCATGCCACTAAGCCACTCCCAAATTCCAGACCCATAGAGTCTGTAAGAGATAACATGCATTTGTTCTCTTAAGACACTAAGTTTTGGGATAGTTTGTTATGCAGCAATTGTTAACTAATGTAACTACTAATGTTAAGGGTTAGATTTAAACTTAACCAGCTCCTCTGATCTCAGATTCAGCATTCTCTTTACTCTGTCACAGTTGTCTTCTTCCTGACAAAGTATAAGCCAGCCCATTACTTTGCTGTGATCATGAATAACTCAGATATAAAAGTCCCTCTGTAATCATTGCTCTCAGTAAGAGCAGGAAGCTGCCACTGTACAGATGTCCTCCGTCACTGCCTCAGAGCTCAGGCTCCCAGCACGACATAACACTTCATGGTTAATAGGGAGAAGGGGTAGAGAAAGTCCCTTCTGCTGTGGAATCCATGAAATATTCATGGAATAAATCATGACAAATATTAAGGATATACTTTATCTATATAATGCATAAAGAAGAAAACTTGGTCCCTCATTGGATTTATAACTGCAAGAGTTTGGTCACTTTAGGATGGGCAACTGAATCAGTTAGCTAAATCCAGTCAGCTAGTCTATTGGTAAAGAATTTCTGGATCTTACATTATTTGTGCATGTTTATATGATTTCTTTGTAGGTCCAGACACAAAACCATGAGGATTGAGTAGAGTAACAATGCATACAACAGAGTAAGTTATGTACACATGAAAATTATGAAAATTACTAATCACTAAATTACATTTCTTTATTTTAATGTAGTTTCTCCCCCCACCCCCACCCACACAAATATTCTTGCCCCCTGCGCCCATTTTGATTATCCTTCCCTCCCACGTGCTAAAATGGATGCAAAGGCAGCAAAGTGCCCTGTGTAGCCTTAAGGTAACTTCAAGGAGAGAGAGGTGCATGGCTGACAGGTTTTAAAGATCTGCCCCATGTGTTCTCAACTTGAAGTCAGACATTCTTATGGTCCCATGGCATGTGAGACTTAGGACAGATTCTGTGTGGAAATACATGTGTTCTAATCATGGGGCTTACATGCAAATGGGCCATTTTTTTCAACAGAACTTGACATTTCAGGCCACATGGAAGAGAAATACCAATGTCAGGATGAAGAGCGGCCTGCCACCATCCCACCCTCTCAGAGCTGCCCTCTGTCCTCCTTATGTGAGCTCAGCGAAGGCACTAATCACTCTAGTATGCAGATGTGCATGCCTGAGGGTCCTCAGTTAAATGTGGCCAACAACTCCTCTTTTTCAAATGTGTCTTCCACTGGTCCCCCACTGTGCTTCTACTCTTAGAGCAGGAATAGCTCAGACCTTAACAGGAAATTTCTTCCTGGTGTTCAAAGAACTTCATACTGGGCTTCATACAAAAAAAAAAAAAAAAAAAAGGAAAGAGAATTCCCATAACTGTTTAAATGAACAGTCGCCTCCAAATTACTGACATCCATTTTTGTAGATTCTCAATTGCCTTTAGAACTGTAATAATTATCATTTATATTTGCTCATTATCTGTCTCTGTCAATTTCCTATTATACAGAAATAAACAATTAAGACCTCAAGGACAAACATTAATAAAACATACATGAGTAGGAAAGCAATAAGAAATTTTAGAAAGCAGGATGTGAGAACTTCCAGTTTGGGCTCTGACAGGTGAAGCCTTGGGCTTCCTCACTCCTGTGCTAACAAGAAAAATCAGTGAATTTTCCTGGATGTGTCAAGAACTGAGGTTACAGAATAAAATGCAACCTCATCCAGACAGACACAGTCAAGATCTTTCTACCTGGAATAATAAGTGAGCACAGCCAGGGATTATATACATATTGATGAAAGGACAGGAGAACTAGCAACTGTTCATGACGAAAGATGGAGTGTGAACATTGAGCAAATGGGTCGATACTTAAAAAGCCCATTGCCTTCCTATTTATGAAAGATGAATACTGAAACTTGAATACTGAGTACTTGAATACTGAAACTTGAAATTAAACAAGCCCCACCATTTAAAATAGCATGCAATTAATGAAATATTTAGATATAAATCTAACAAAGTATGTACACAATTTGTATGTGGAATAATTTGTATGTTCATTAGATATTGATGAAAAAAATCAGGGAAGATCTGAGTAAATGGACCTATAGTCCATGTCCATAGATTAGAAGAATCCACAATTGTAAGATGTCAATTCTTTTCAGTTTGATCTAGACATTCATAGTGATGCCAATAAAAATCCTGGTAAGCTATCTTTCAGATATCAACAAATCACTTCTAAAGTTTATATGAATGGCAAAAGATCTAGGTTAAATAGTACAATATACAAGAAGAAGAAGAAGAAAAGGAAGAGGAGGAGGAGGAAGAAGACAGTCAAAGGACTCATACTCTCCAATTTCAAGCTTTACTATGAAGCTAGCATAACCAAGACCATGCGGTATTGACCACAGAACAAACACTTAGATCAGTGGAACAGAGAACCCAGCTATCGATAGATTCTAATGTAATCAAGCTGTCATTGACAAATGGGTAAAGATGACTGAGCAAAGAAAGGATAGAGTTTTCAACAAATGATAACAGTTGTTTAGACTCCCATGTGCCAAAACAAAGCAAACAAACTAACAACAAAATAAACTTAGACCTTACCCAAAAATGAACTCAAAGTGGATCAAAACATATGTAAGATACAAACTACCAAACCTCTAGAAAAAACACTAAAGACCATCAGCATGACCATAGATTTACTGATGAGTGTTCAATACAATACCACTAGCACAGTCAACAACAAAATTATGTTGGACCCTATTAATATCAAAAACCTACACTCTGAGAAAGATACTGTTAGGAGAATAAAGACAAGCCACAGACTGGGAGAAAATATTTGCAAAACAGTATCTAATACAAGATTTGTATAGGGACACCTAGGTGGCTCAGTTGGGTGAACATCCAACTCTTGATCTCAGCTCAGGTCTTGATCTCAGGGTCATGAGTTCAAGTTCTGCAGTGGGCTCCACACTGGGCATGGAGCCTACTTTAAAAAGAAAAAAAAGAGTTGTATACAAAATATGCAAAGGACGTTTAAAACTTACCAAAAAGAAGACAACACAACTTTAAAGAATGGGCCTAAATTCTGAATAGACACCTCACCAAAATAAATGCACAAACTGTAAATAAGCATGCAAAAATCCATTGTTTGTCATGAGAAAATGAAAAGTAAGACAATGAAATAATCACTACACATTAAATGTCTAAAACAGAAAAACAATATTAGTTCCTGACAAGGATGTGTAGTAATAGGAGCTCTCATTCACCACTGATGAGAGTTCAAAAAGATACACCTGCCTTGGAAGACAGTTTGGCAGTTCCTTATAAAGCAAAACATAGCCTTACCATACATTCCAGCAACAATGTTACTAGGTATTTAAACAACGTATCTGAAAACTCATGTCCACACAAAACCCAGCAAACAAGTACTTACAGCAGCTTTGTTCATCATTGTGGTACATCCATGCAATGTTAATTATCCAGTGAGAAAACAGAAAGAGCTATCGCACATGCACAGATCTGGATGAACATTAAGTTAATATTACCAAATAGAAGAAACCAGTTTGAAAAGGCTACATACTATAAGATCCCATTTTTATGAAATTATAGATGGACAAAAATAGAGATAATAACAGACCAGTGGTTCCAAAGGGTTCCATGGAAAGGGGAGAGCACATGGGATTGGGGCAGGAAGAGAGAAACTATTTTGTATGACACTGTAATGGTGGATTTACGACATTAGGCATTTGTCTCAAACTTGGAGAAGGGGCTGAGACCGGTGATATGTAAAATGAGCCTGAACATGTTGAAGTGTCAGAAAGTAAGAAATAGCACCCCAAAATCCACAATAATATCAAAAGGACATAGCGGCCAACTAAAAGTGCCTAATGGCCGAAGCTGGAACAATCTGAACAAAAATTAATAATTAAAGTAGGATTGGATTATTCCCAAAGTTTAAAATAAATATCCATGAATCCACATTAATGTAAGTAAATAACTGAATAAGTACATAACTTGGAGAGAAAGGATAAATCTCTCATTAAGATGAAAACCAAGTAACTTATGTTAATACTTCATTCTCAGGAATATGGAGCACAATTCTCTACTCTTTGATTGTGGGTGCTTGTAGTGACTTCCTTCCAAAAAAATGCAACATGGAAATGAAAAAGAGTAACAGTGAAAACACATGACAAACCTTACCTCAAACAGGTGAATAATTAACATTGGTAGCTGTAAGCCATGTTGGTAATGTGCACCTGCAATATGACCTCATGAAAATGGTTCTTTGCCTCTATGATCTTCCTCCCCAGAACTTCTAAGCCTAATCTCACAGTGACAAAAATGTACAAAAAAATAATCTCCAATGAGGGACATTCTACAAAATACCTGACCAATACTCATGAAAACTGTGGGTCACAAAAAAAAAAAAAAAAAAAAAATGAGAAAAATTTCAGGAACTGTCATGGCCAAGAGGAGTCTAACAACACAAGAGAATTAAAAGTCCTGTGGCATCCTGAGTGGAATTCTGGAACAACAGTAGCAACAAAAAATATTAGGTAAATTTTAAAGAAATCTGAATCAAATATGGACTTTAGTTAAAAATAATGTATCAACATAGGTTCTTTAATTAGAATAAGTGTACCATAGTAATGTAGGATGTTAATAATACAAGAAGGCAGGCTAGGGTGTAAAAGCTTTCTGTACTCTCGGGATCTTTCTATAAATTTATAACTACTCAAAACATAAATGTTTATTCTCACAAAATAAAAATAAAATGTGGTTTATCTGGGAAAGAGGAAAATTATGAAGAAAAGGAACAAAAAAAAAGTGATTTTCAGTCACCTTCTGTCCTTATTCTGCTCATACAGAAACAGTTATAGATATTCAGTCAGAGTTTATAAGAAATACTGAGGCATAACAAATTATCTACATGGACCAAAAGATTCTGGTTTATTTGCAGCAGCATATTGAGTAAAAAGGGACAATTCAGCTTCATAATAAATATTTTGGGTTTTGTTGTCTCAGGTATTATAAGGTTTAGAGAGTTGGCACTTCATATTGTGTTATCACAAAAAAGGAAATAATATAGTGACTTTTGAATGGAGTATCATAGCTTCAGATAATAGAGTGGCAAGATAGGAAAAGTGAGGGAAGTTAGAATCTTCCAGCCCATTTAGTAGTGCAGAATCTGTTAAAAAAAAAAAAAAAAATCAACTGAGTAAATGTTAAAGAAATTTCCAAGATTTAATGTAAATGTTAAGGATCTTAACTGGTTTTACTTAATGATTCATGAGTCAGGTAGCATCCTATCTAGCAAATAAAAAGGAGCTCTGAAGAGTTATACAGAATGAAGGACTTCCACGGGGCGGAGACGGGGGGGAAGGAATGGGACGAGAGAGGTGGTCTAGCAATGATCTGATTGCATGTGGCAAGGTCATCTTTCTTCAGGAGATGGATGGGGTCTATGAGGCAGATCCCCTGCTGGGCTGATCAGGTAATTCCAGACTGAACCATGTAAGATTCCATTCCTGGGGAGGCGAGACTATAGTTAAGCTAGGAATTAAGTCTCCATTTGGGTGACATGAAGTTTAGTACAAGTGGCTTCATTTGGGACCCACTGTCTCTTTTTTAACATTACTAAATCATTACGGTTCACATTTCTCTATGAGACTGGCATATGGCAATCTTTATACAAGCACGTGTCCAACTACTGGAATGAAAAGATCTGCACCCCGGGATGGCTTAAATCCATAAAGCTATTCTCTCCCAAGAATGCAGAAAGACATAAGGGATGCTTAAGGATTCAGTAATAGGTTTCAAAAGCTGTCCTTGCAGCTAGTAAATTCTGTTATAAATAAAACTGAAAGATAATAAGGGCCTACAAAAAAGCAATGACTGCAAAAGTAATGGAACTTCCCTTCCCTTTAAAAGAAGTGTCTTTCTAGAGAGGGTTGGGCTCGAAAATAAGGTCAGAATATGCTTATTTTAACTTATTACCTCCTCTTATTTTAACAAATGAGAATAGACTTTATTCTTGGCAGCCTTCAGAAAAGAAAATATTTTTCTCTCTCTTGTCAAGTTGCAGTTTCAGAATTCAAAAAAATAAGAGCTGCCTATGCTGTTCAAAAATGAGAAGCATTTCTTTTGTTACTGAAAAATGCTTACTTCACACCAGCTCTGAATTGGTATTTGTCCTCAAGGGACAATCTTTCTAAGGGTCTGACTCTGTCCCAGAAGGAAACCACTACATTTGTTTCATGGAACTTTTCAAAATGGTGATTTGCAATGCTATATTCCTAACAATTAAGACAAAACTAACTTCTCACAGGTCACAGAGACAGGGAGCTGGTGGCATACCCCCTCCCCCCTCAAATGTCTGGTGTGGCCACCTCACTCTGAGGTAAACAAGTCCCCCACGCTAAGTGTGGCAGACACTTGGCCATTGGCAGGTGCACCTTCTCTTTACTTTCCTGTTGCCTTGTTTGTCTCTGTTGTAGAGACCATGGAAGCTAAAAGTTGATTCTCCCTCCTCCTGGGGAAAGCCAAAGTCTACTGAGGCCACTTCCACTCTGTCTTGTTTTCCTGCCCGGGGGGGTGCCACCCCCATTATGGGAAATTACAAGGGATGTACTTTCTTGCTGTCAAGACCTTGCCTACCCATCCCTGCATTTTCTGTTGCAAGATAAATGAATACTCTGTTTTTAATCCACCACACCAATTTCCGGTTACCAAGAAACATATCTTGGTATCATATCTTGACCTAACTGATATGATAGAAAGGTGACAGTAAAAGTCAGTGATATTTCTCAAGTGGTTAACCCTGTATAGGCCCAAATGAAGAACTTCTGAGATAGTGAAGGAAATATGAATGACAGGTGACATTGAAATGCTCAAAGAGTACTCAAGAATTATTTGAATGCATTCTTCAGTAATTCTCAAAAAACATCTGTATGAAAGGTGATATTATCATTCCCAGGATCTTACTGAGAAGGCTGAGTTTAAAAGACATTTCAGGGGCACATGGGTAGCACAGTGGGTTGAGCATCTGACTCTTGGTTTTGGCTCAGGTCATGATCTCAGGGTGGTAAGATCCAACCTCACTTCTGGTTCCTTGCTCAGCAGAGAGTCTGCTGGAGATTCTCTCTGTCTCCCTCTCCCATTGCCTTTTCCCCACCTAGCACTCGCTTGCTCTCTAAATCAATCGGTCTTTTAAAAAATAAAAGATGGGGTGCCTGGGTGGTTCAGTGGGTTAAAGTCTCTGCCTTCGGCTCAGGTCATGATCTCAGGGTCCTGGGATCGAGCCCCGCATCGGGCTCTCTGCTCAGCAGGGAGCCTGCTTCCAGCCCCTACATCTCTGCCTACTTGTGATCTTTGTCTCTGTCAAATAAATAAATAAAATCTTAAAAAAAAATAAAAATAAAATAAAAGACATTTCAGTAATCTGTAAATATAGAACCATGCTCTTACTGCTGGGGAACTACACTCTATGCTCTAGGAATAAAAGGAGATGTAGAATGAACGAATGTCACCCTACCCTCCTGACACTTCCGATGCTATGTTAGAGAAAACACTCACGTAATCACAAAAGTCAGTGTAAGTTTTCAGCAGCTTTTAAGCGCCATGGCAGGAAGGTGGGTATGTTTCAGTGTGCGTGAAAATGTACTGGTAAACCACAGATGATGCAACAGGACTGGCAAAGGACGAAAGGAGACAAGGGGGAAGGATGTTTGGAAAGTAAGATCCACAAGACTCAGTAACAAAGTGCTCATGATGACACGGAGAAGTATGGGAAAAAGTACAGTCTGAGCTTTCTGGTGTAAATAATCTGACACAAGATGGAACCACCACCACAAGCAGGGGATACTAGAGAAGGAATGGAAGAGGTTTGGGAAGAAAAATCCCGAATTCCCTTTTGGACATGGTAGAATAGGAGAGGCGTTTAGGAGATCCAGATGGAATGTCAAATAAGCAGTCATTGAAAGGGTTTGGGTCACGGGACCTGGGGGTTGAAAACAGAAATTTGTGAGAATTGACTTGAACATCTTACTGGTTTCTGCATTAATTGACAAGTTGAATAAAATCTATCTTGTTTATTTTAAATTTGCCTGAGAATCATGATTTTACCTTTTAAAAAGTATGTATTAACAGGTTTAGAGGTCAGTGGATCATCTGTCAAAACGCTCAGCTGATAACTTCACAAAGCCAGTTAAACAGAGCTGCTGGGAAAGTACACCTGACGCTCACTTGGCTTAAGCTTGACTAGGTCTCCTGCCTCCCAGAGAGAATCACAAGTCGAGCTTTGATAACTCTGTTCTTTCCCCATTTTTTCCCTACTGACTTTGTGTTTTGTTTTGTCCCTAGATCTTCCATGCCCAGTAATGTATTCCTTATTGGTGGAAACAATCAAGAATTTGGTTTTATGATCTGACAACTTCAGTATCTCTGTAGATCTACCCTTTATTGACTGAAAGATGAAAGATAATTAAGTCTACTGTCTATTTTTCCATTTGGGAGCTCAAATCAACTAAGGATTTCCTATGCATTAGGAAATAATACAAAAGCTCTTTGATATGTGGACTAATAAATGTCTGTATCTTTGTGTGTATTTTTGGCCTGTGGCTGAAGTTGTTGAATGAAGCCATGAGCTCTCTAATGTTGTGGCTGTGGTTAAGAAAGGACTTGACTTCTTGTGAATATGAAGTATTTTCCTTAAATTAAAAAAAAAAAAGTTTTGATTAGCTTATAAAGATAAATAAGCACTCAATATATCCACTCTTCCCAAACTTCAAGGAAATTAGAAAAATTAACTTCTAGTAAGTTAAACAGACTAGATTAAAAGAAATTTAAACTTGTGCTTCAGAAACATTTTAAGATTCCAGTTCATATAACTGAATAGATCTCTGGCAAATATATATATTTTTTAATCTAGAGCTTTTATCCTGGCATATCAGGGGTTGAACTGTGCCTCATTTTAATGTGAAGTCTCCCCACCAAGTGAACATGGAAGGTGTGCTATACAGATACGTTTATTCAATGCTCGTGCTCCATCTTTCCTCATGAACGGTTGCTAAGTCTCCTGTCCTTTCATCAATATGTATAATCTCCACCCCACGATTATAAAAAAACTTGTTCTCTCCCACTTCAAGGAGGGGGATTTGAGGCTTGTCTGCCCATCTCCTTGTTTGGCTGTCTCATGAATAAACCCTTCCCTTGCTGCATACTGAACATCTCAGTGATGAGCTTTGATGTGCTTTGGGCAGACAAATGGGTTCTGCTACAAATGCCTTCAGATTTTGCTTAAGACTGTATATTAGATTATGGAAAACTAAAATTCTGTATATCTTTTACACCAAAACTAATTCTTAGGGGTCCCTGGGTAATCACAAAGATTTGTTCTTTATCTCATAAAAAGAAATATAGTAGAAATAATTAGATTGGACATACTCTCTATTTCTTAACTCACCTCAATGCTGCACAAAGAATTGTTAAATCAAAGGAAATGCTACACAATCACCAGATAAAGTTTAAATGGGAAATGATTATGGTATTAGTCTGCTCCAGCAGCCATAACAAAATACCACAGGCTGGATGGCTTAAACAGTAGAAATACATTTTCTTGAAATCTAGAGACCAGAAGTCCAAAGTCCAAGATCAAGGCATTGGCAGGATTGGTTTTTGATGAGACCTTTCTTTTGAGCTTGTAGACGGCCACCTTCTTGCTGTCTTCACAGGGCCAGTTTGCATGGGCATGAAGTCCCTGGTCTTTCTCTCTCTCCTTGTCACCAATCATAATGCACCCAGGCCCTATTCTTCTGATCTCATTTAACCTTAATAACCTCCTTAAAGACCCAATCTCCAAATACAGTCACATTGGGAGTTAGATCTTAAAACATATGAAATTTGAGGGCATACAACTCAGTCCATAACAATTATTAACCCAGGGGCGCCTGGGTGGCTCAGCGGGTTAAGCCTCTGCCTCCGGCTCCGGTCATGATCCCAGGGCCCTGGAATAGAGCCAGCATTGGGGCTCTCTGCTCAGCAGGAAGCCTGCTTCCCTCCCTCTTTCTCTGCTTCCCTCTCTGCCTACTTGTGATCTCTGTCAAATAAATAAGATATTTTTTAAAAAAATTTTTAAAATTATTAACCTAAATATTTCATAAAGTATCCAATTTATGGGAAGACCTTAACGATCTTCCAATTCTCTGGCTATCCATGATACATTCTCACCTTTAAAGAAACATTACCAAATCCGTACAAAATAGTTGTGTAGTGTACCCTAATACAGAATCCCCCTTTCCTCCTAACTGATACTATTAGCTCCTGTAATAAATTAAGACATTGTTTTTGCAATCCATAGTTAGTTTCTTTTTACATCACTCCTCATCTGAAGACTCCGATACAAGCCTCACACCAGAGTTTATATCTTCAATACAGAAGGACACTTTCAGAGCCTCATGGAAAAGTTCATACCCAGGAACTTTTAATTATTGATACTTCCAGAATGTTCTCTTGTGTACAGGCTTCTGAGAGGACAGTGTCACCAACTGGACCCCAAGACCTGACCTTTTACTGCCTACTTGCTTATACTCATTAACCTCAGTTCCACATTTTTCCTTAAGCTCTTCTTTCCAGATTATCTCTTAATTCAGGCAAAAGACCTGACAGGCATGACATCCCATGACGGAAACCAAAACTAGCTTCAGGCAGTAATAACTGCCCAGACCACAAGACCAGTGTGAACTTAACCCCCAACTCACACCTGCATAGATGGACCATGGAGTGGCCCTTGAAGTGACCTCTCCCTCATTAAAATACTAAAATCTCTGTCCGTGGAGAAGCACACACCTCATTTACATGACATACAATGTGTGGATGGGTGTGTTTCCTTAAGGCTCATGCCCACCTCTGTATATGATGACAAGTGTGCTCTACCTAACTACTCAGTGTAACACTAAATGAAAGAAACCCATTCACCTTTGCTCAGGGAGTCATGGCTTCCAGAGATACTTGCTGTGGTCTCTTTATGGAAACTCAAGTTACTTTGGTTACAATAATGCTTCACAATTCTCAGACAGTAATGGTAAACAGAGTCAGACTTTCCAGCACACCACATGATCCAAAAGTAGACTACCTTATGAAAGCAGGAACTCACAGAGCAAGTATTGATAACATAAGCATGAGCTAATAAAGGAAATGAAATTTTGGGGAAATACTGCTGTTCTTTTAATATTCTCAAACATATATAACAAAGCCCTTTCTCTTTCTTTGAAGCAAATCTAAACCTTGATTTTGTAAACTCTACTTTTTAAGATGAGATAAACCGTTTTTAAAGGTGTCTGATTCTTACTAACTCCTCACAAGTCAGAAACCTCGCTAACTCCCCTAATGTTTTATGGAAACACTGTGTGGATATTTCCATGAATTCTCTTAAGAATCTATCTTCCATTTTACTAGGATTTAATTGGACAATTTAATTGTGCAACAAAGGCCTTACTTGGAGTACCATATCTGAAAATGATTCTCGCTTAATCAGGCCTGACAAGCTTACTGTTAAGTAACAAGGTTGACTCTATGTCTTTATGACTTTATGACTTTATGGAGCCAAAGCCTCAAAGCCTTTCCTGGAAAAGCATTCTGGTACCTGACTTATAGGTTCTTAGCCTCAGATGGTAACAAAGGTCACTTCCTGGCACATCACAAACCTTAGCTAATTTGAAGAATTCATGTAAATATACCAGAAATGCAGGCTAAGTCTGGGGAAGAGAGTTTCTTAGGTTTGATTTTCTGGTTTTGTAATAGCAAACCACAGAGGCTTTTAAAATCCCATCCAGGATTCCTCATGAAAACTCCCAGATACAACATTACTTCCTGGCCTTAGTAGTAGCTTAATAATTGATTAGATTCTGATCTACAAAGCAAGCTCGAGGGTGCTCATATGGTTAATTTAAATTCAGCTGTTTCTATGTAAATAACCAGGTCAAATCTAGTGAGACTTGTCTTGTTGTGGTCAAGAATCCTTTAGAGATTAATTTTGTCAGAGTGGAGAAGTTCAAGAAATGGGCAGCAGAAACTACTGAGTATCCTTTCAGTGAAATGCTGGGAGTTAGTCCAGCAGAACCTCTGAGTGATTATCGGATTCTATAGGAATGTGTATCTTTGGTTGTTTTACAATTCTGCAGAGATAGAACTTAAGTTGTAACAAATTGGTAATAATGCAAATGCTTCCTTCCATAAGCATGTAAATAACTACTGCTCATGACACTATAAATGCATCATGTCCCCTGGAGAATAGATATCTCTGTGTGTCAAATTCTCATGGAGCTGGTTATAACATCTTACTTATTCCCTCATTAACATGTCTCCAAGGAGACAAAGCAGGAATAGTCAGAACTGGAGAAGGAAAACAAGGAAATTGTGTTATTACAGTTTCCAAAGAGAGGGTGTGCTTTCAAAAAAGATACAAGCTTACCTTCTACCGGTGCCAGAACTATCTCAGTGGAGTGAAGGGGCAAAGGGAAACTGTCAGTTGAGGAGTGGATAAAAGAAAAGAGTAGAAATGAGTATTGACAGCTGTGGCATATACATTTGGGATTTGTCCGCACGTCCTGGCACAGAGCTCTAGAAACCCTTGGAATTTCCTGACTGGCTTTGTTATTCATAATAAGTCAGTCCCCTTCTATCACAGCATTCTTTATGGTAACTGGGTCAGGGGCTGGACAGCTTCAGGATGGGGTCTGGTGACCAGAAAGACCAAACGCATAATTAGAGGGTAGGAGTTTGCAGCCTCCAGGGAGGGAAGGGGGGCTTGACATTGAGTTATAAAAATTCTATAAGAAAAATATCCAGAGAACTCCTAGGTTGGTGATCACATGGAAGGTGGGAGAGCCAGAGAAGGTGTGGGAGCTCTTATCCACTCCTCCCTCCTGATGCCTTGTCCTCTGTGCCCCTTAGTTTGGCTCTCCTGATTTCTATCCTTTCCAATAAACCAATAACTGTTAAGGGTGCCATTTTTCTGAGTGCTCGGAGTCATTCTAGCAAACATCGAACTTGAAGAAGGATCTTAGAAACCTCAAATTTGCACTGGCTAAGAAGTGTGGGTAGCCTAGGCTCCCCTTCGGCACCTGGTATCTATAGTGAGGGAAGTCTTGTATGACCAAGCCTTTGTTCTGTGGGGTCTTCTCCAACTGTGAGTTGTTAGTGTTAGAATTGATTTTAATCATTGAACACAAAGTTGATGTCCGAGCACTGGTTGATCTTTGAGGAAGCCACACAACAGTTTGTTTGAGAAGTCTGGTTTTCATGAAGGGACAATGATACTGAAGTAGTACAACGCATATATAGGATCAAGGGATACTTGTATAAACCAGTGATACTCTGTGTTGTGTACTCTTGTCAAAGGAATTTTCAGGGATTCTTTACTTGATCCCCATGAAAGTCCAGTAAGGTAGGGGGAGATGACATTACTATTCCCAGAGTACAAAACAGAAGAGAGGTTCCAGGAAGTTAACTTTGTCGAAGCCACGTAACCATTAGACAGTGAAACTGGAATATCAGTCCTAATCTGCAGAAGATTTCAATGTTCCCTTTGCCCTAAAAAGTATAAGATTTCGGGTGCCTGGGTGGCTCAGTTGGTTAAGTGACTCCCTTCGGCTCAGGTCATGATCCTGGAGTCTCAGGATCGAGTTTCACATCAGGCTCCCAGCTCCATGGGAAGTCTGCTTCTCCCTCTGATCTTCTCCTCTCTCATGCTCTCGGTCACTCTCTCTCTGAAATAAATAAAATCTTTAAAAATATATATAAAATTTCAAAATTCCCAACTTTAAAGAAGCCAATTTAAAATATAGAATCAGGGAGATCTAGCTCAGGACTTAGGAATATAACTGGAAATCTTTTTTTTTTTTTTTTTTTTTTTTTAATGAAACTGAGACAATCAAAAAGCTTCTATGTGGGTTGGGCAGAAGAGACCTCAAAGGGAAGAGTCAGCACACCAATGCCCATGGCTTTCAGAAAGTGTTTTGGACAAAAGTCCTAGGAAGCAGAGAAGAGAGTTTGGAAAGGCATGACGCCCAGACACCCTGTCACATGGGGAAAAACAGAAGAAAAAGAAAAATCATGGAGCCATAGTAATTGCTTTTCATAACGTAAAGGGCTGGGTACCTGGGTGGCTCAGTAGGTTAAACATCTGACACTTGATTTCAGCTCAGGGCATTAGCTCAGGGTCCTGAGATGGAGCTCCTTGAGCCCTCCCACTGGCTGTAGAGCCTGCTTATGAATCTCTTTCTCCCTCTCCCTCTGCTCTCACTCTATCTCAAAAAAAAAAAAAAAAAAAAAAAGTAAAAGGCTATTACATAGGAATAGGATATATTAAGTTTGTGTCATTCTAGTGGACAGAACATGGATCCATTGATTCAAGTGAATAATTCTCTAACAACCACAAATGCACATTAGTGAAATGAACAGCCTAAGAGTTACTGAGGCCTCTGTTCTGGGAGGTATTCAAGGTGACCCTGGTTGAGAAAGTGCAAGAGATAATCACAGTGGCTACTTATACATTTTTTGGAAGCTTATACTACAATCATTCCTATATTTGTATTCTGATCCCATAAAAAGTCTTTGGGGTTTTAGGCATTAAAAGGGATAAGTTTGTCTAATCATTCAAATTGGAATTCAATAAATCAAATTCAAAAATATCTTTTACAGTGTATAGCACAGTTTAAACTTTCCATTTTAGGGGGGATGACAACAGTATTTGCTGAAATGACTTCAGTGAATTTTATTTAAAAGAAGTATACTAGTTTCTGACAATTTATCATTTATTTTGGTATGTGGTTTAGTATTTATATATTCTGCATTACTTGTGTACTGAAGCTGAAATCTGTGGGGAAGGCAAGAGAGACAGAAGCAGTCCAAGCTTGTTTAACTTAAGTAAATATGCTAGAATATAAGGATATAGTCATCACTTCTGCATAATGGCAAAATAAGCCTTTACTCAAACATTCAGAATGCAATAATTTCAATGTGTTATGGAATGTTTGTGCCCCCCTCAAGTTCACAGGCTGAAGCCCTCACCCCCACATAATGGTTCAATGTGACAGCATCTGGAGATGGGTCCTCTGGGAGGTGATGAGGGTGACAAGAGTCATGAGGGTCAGGCTCTCAGGATGGGATTAGTGTCCTATGAAAAGAGACACTGAGACTCACCGTCTGTCCCCTCAGCACACAGTAAGCCGAGGTCCCGTGTGCACACAGACACCTCTAGAACCAATACTAAAGTGCCCTGATGTGGCAGTTACAGCAACCAGAGCAGTAAGAAAATAAATTTCTCCTGTTTAAACCACCCAGTCTGTGCCATTTTCTTTTGGCAGTCCAAGCAAACTAAACTGTTTTTCATTTTTCTAAGTCAAACTTGCAACTCTTAAAGATACACTGATGATATATTAAAAATGCAAATGTATTTGGGGCACCCAGGTGGCTCAGTCAGTTAAGCCTTAGACCCTTGATAGACTCAGATTGTGATCTCAGGGTCCAGCCCTGCCTTGGGCTCCATGTTCTGCTTGAGATTTTTCTTTCTGTCCCCACTCCCTGCCATGGGCAAGTGCTCACTCTCTCAAATCAAATCAATCAATCAATCAGATATTTTTTTTAAAAAATGCAAATGAACATAAAGTACTGGAAGACATCTCAAGCACAGAGATTCATCCTCCAAGAAGTACAAATTCAGTAGACCCAGGGGTCAGGCGGGGTCCACAACAATGAAGGGAGAGAGTGACAGGCTCATCATTGCCAGCAGGGTCTAAAGCATCTCATTGCAGTATCATTCAATCTATTAGATTCAAGAACAATTCTACTGGGATATCTTTTCTCATTCATAAAACTGCATCATGTGTCCTTTCCATCCACTCTGTACAGCCGTCTTAGTCTGTTTTTATAGATTCCCTTTGGACAGAGACATGGCTACAAGAAATATTTCACTTTTCTCCTAACTATAAGAAAAACAACAGCACAAGTCAATAATTGGAAATGTCATATGGTCAAGGTCAGTCCAGGGAGCAGGCAGTGGAGAGAATGGGATCAGTCTCAGAAAGATGCCTCTGCTCATGGCATCACCATGGACCAGAACTGGGAAACTTCACAATTTTTAAAAAGAGTGCGGAAATCCAGATTTTATGTAAAATCACCTGCTCTTTTTTAACTGAAAGCACCTAATTCAATTAAAACAATAACCATACTATGTGAACCCCACAGTGCGGTCAAAAAATCAAAGCCTTGTCACTTAGACTTTGAATCCGGTTGGAGCAACATTATAGAAATTGTCTGTTAATATTATAAGAACAAATAAAAGCCAGGAAGACCAATACTAGGATTGCTGTTAAACCCTTGTCTGACTTGTTGATGGGTCTGTGGAATTCCTTAATCAGGCACTTACAACAGAATAAATAATGCATGTTTCTGGATCCTTTTTAGTTTGGTTGAATATGGATGCTGAGGATGGCATTACATGAATTCTTATGCCATTATATTCCAATAATCTCAGGCACAAATAGATCTCAGTTTCAAATGAACTGCATATCATTTGATTAAAATAAGACAGTGATTCTTCAAGGAAATTTCCAACAATTACCCAGGAAAGCCTCGTCTTAGCATGTTGGCACTTGTAAAGTAAAAATTAGTTGTCTCACGGAAGCCCGGCTTTCATCTAGCCACATTTCCCTGCTGAGACTTCTCTTTCTTAAGGTGGTTTCCTCAGCACCATGAACTGCAAACCATCTTGTCTTCAGTTCTTAGTTTCCTTAATGCCACTGCTTTATAAAATACAAATGATGGAAAGACCATCTATTGAGTTACTGAATGCTGTATATTTAAGGCATCATTTTCTAACAGACATAGATAAACATAAATAAATAAATAAATAAATAAATAAGGTACATTTATTCTTCAAAATAAATTACTCAACTAAAGAACACAGACACATACAAAATGATGGTTAAAGTAAATATCAGCTGTAATGCTACTAAGTCTCCCTAAAACATAATATTTAAGAAGTACAAAGAGGAACATTACTGAAAGGAAAATGTATTGGTGGCGACCAACACTTTTTTTTTAAAAAGGCAGCATCATGAGATTGGATAAATCAAAAGAACACACCAAATACATTATTTAACTCTGCAACTAATGAGGGAACTCGGGAGATGTTACAGTTGGTTCGAAGTGGAATTCAAAACATGAGGCACACACACGTCAGTGAAAGGGAGCAGAATGTGCCCCCCCAAAACATGCGTCTTGGGCATACTGACTTTTTTAGGCTGATTATTTTTGAGACTACCGACACAGGAAAATCTCAGAAAACAGAGAAGATGTAAGGACTGTTTTTTGTAAGGAATATTTACAGTTATAAGGGAAATCTCAATTTATAAGGATGTCTCCCCCCTCTGAAGAGGGGCATGAGTCCATCTCCAGAAAGTCCACCCAATGGAGAAGGCACTGACTTAGATCTGCAACACAACCTTACCTCTGTTTCCTCTGGTTCTCCTGGTGACCTCCCATGAACACCTCACCACCACCCCTCCCCCACGCCAAGATCTTCCTTTGTCTTTAACTGCAGGCGGGATTTCAGGTGATGACTTGGCATCTGGGTGTTACTCCGTTTTCCTGAGTATCTCCTATGTATACATGTTATGAAGCCAGCTTATTTTTCTCCTGTGAACCTTCCATTACAGGGGGGCCTAACCAACAACTCAGAAGGAAAGATGGAAAAAAATGTTCTGCTACCACACAGGTAAATTAGAAATGATCAAATGAATTTGCAAGTGGATGTAAAATTGGCTTTTTTCATGGCAGTGGGTGGGGAGTGTCCAGGAATCAGTGGTCCCTTCTCCAGACAGAATTCATTTGCATTTCTAGGGACAGAGGTCTCTTTAATTATTGTCAGTTATCTACAACTTATGTAGTTCTACCAGTTCACAAAAGGAGTACAATAGATAACCTGGAAGATTGTCCTGTAATACACTGGAAGCTGATCTTTTTTTTCTTTTCCTTTATCCCATTTCAAAATCTTTCACTGGCAGTGTCTTTCTTGACAGGGAAGAATTCTATGTGCCTGAAGCTGATGCCCACATTCTGTGGCCTGCCAGCCTCCCGGGTCCCTGTCCAGCTCAGACAACCCCTCATGCTTCACCTTCACATTAGTTTTATCTCCCTTCAAACCAAAGAATGGTGTCCATGTTATATGACTTTATTTACGTTCTTTGTTAAAACCAAATCATTGTGAAGAATCAGTGGAAACTGCCCCCTACACACACACACACACACACACACACACAGGCTCTGGGGTAAGACCCTGCAGTTCTATTCCCAGAGCCTACACTCCTCTGCATGGCACCATACTATGATGACTGTTGAGTTACGCAGCATCTGTATATTTTCCACAGAGGGAAAGAAAGAAAAGGGAGCAAAGTTCCCAATAAATCTACATTCCCTTTTTGCCAAGACCTTAAATGTTACCTGTAAGCAGAATAGAAAAGTTAATGTGTTTTCGTTCTTTCCCTCTTTTTCTTCATTTCCTTTTCTTCTTTCTTTTGAAATCCTCTAAAGCAAATCAAGAAGAGTGGAGGGATTTGGCAATAGGTCAGTTAATTTCATAAATGTAGACAAATCAGCAGGCTGAATTGTCCAGATTGACTGTTTAGATTGATGAAATTAAATCAAGGAAATAGCCAGTTCTCCACTTTATTTGGTGATATATGAAAATGTGGCCTCAGGTGTTGTAACTGATTAGAAAATAATCATAGGGAAACCAGGTAGGAGGAAAACAGCACACAATTCCAAACACAAAACATGCACTACATCTTCACAGTTGTCATGGCCTTTTATATTTTTAGCTTTATTTATACCTTTAAGTTCAGCTTTTTCCTAAAAATAGAAAAAAAATAATAATTTGCTTTATGTACCAGAAGCAAAATAAGTTTAAAAAAATCAGGAAAATGAGGTAAGTGAAATGATTTTTAAAAATTTTTTTTTTTTTAAGTAAAAAGCCAGGCACGAAGTTAATCCACAAAATTTGCCTATGAGGTTATTGTCCTTCCTAACAGGGAGCTTCAAGGTCAACTCTAACTTTCAGCAGTGGAGGGAAAGTGGAAAATACTGGCAGTTTTCAAAACCATAATTCCTCTGTAAAAACCAAGCCAGCTGATTTGAAATGAAAGAGTTCTTCTATAAATACTAAAGAAAATAATTTTCAGAGTTACTCTCCTAAGGAAGACACTGTGTGCAACCTAATGACTATCACCTTTAAAAACAAGTTTCTAGGGTGGTTTCTTAATATACTCTCTAGATAAAGCAATATCACTGCAAAGTCTAACTTTGCAAAGCGTTTTTAGGGAAAAGCAGACAAAGGGTAGTGTATGATGTCACATAGGAAGGCCTCAGCTAACTTAATCCAGGAATCATTTTGGAAGAGCTGGGACAGTCAGAGTTTTATTTGTACCTCTTCTGTATCTGGTTTTTGTAGGTCTTTGTTCATTTTTTTAACCAAGACTTAACTTTTTGGTGTGTTTTTTTTTGGTTTGTTTTTGTTTTCTTTTTTGTTGTTGTTAAGTGATTGATAAAATCTAACCCTTAAGATTACAATTGTAACCTTGCATACACCCCTGTAGAGTCTCTTGATTATATTATTAATATTCTGTCAAGCACTGGAGAGAGAACATAGTTTTCATTAGAAGTGTTTGGCAATATCAATAAACAACTCTTCTCTTTTATAAATTCCAAACTTGTCCTTCCTCCTATCAGCAAGTTTGCCAAATAACTAGTCTTCATTTCTACCTGCATTCATGCCCTGCTCTCCTGCCATCTGGCTTTTGCTGTCTGCGCACCACAAAACTCATCAGGAAGCAGCCTCCCATGACCAAGGTGATGGACATTTTCCTTTCTGTACATTTAACCTCTCTGGTCCTTCTGGTCCTGTCGCCAACACCTTCCCTGATCCTCCTCATTATTCTCGGCTTCTGTTCTCTCTCTTTACTCATCCTGTGAGGGGCATGTTCCCTTGGAGTTCATCTCCAACCCACACTTGTCTTATGCTGCCTGGTGAGCCAAGGGCTTAGCATGAAACAGGGCAAACTACCACAGCTCTAAATTACTAAGGAGCATTTATAAGGTACAATCTACAGAGGGGTAGGCAGGGGTTAGGGAAATCGAGAGAGGGTAGTTGAGAACTGTGAGGCTCCCAACATTAAGAGAACCTCAATCCCCCTTAGGTCTGAAAGCATCAGGGAAAGAGAGGTTATGGGGACTCCCAGAGGGAGCTGCAGTCTTTGATAGAGAATTATAGTCAACCTTCAGTGATTCACTGGCCCAGTGTGGGGGAAGCTCAGGAAATAAATGTGTATTCACCTTCTTTCTATCTCCTGGTTTTTCTCAATGTCCCATTGGCAGACTGCAAAGCCCAGAAGGCAGGAGAACCCACTGATATGGTCCACTTGGGCAGTGTTGTTACAAGGGCTGATCTGAAGAATAAATGGAAGACACGAAGCTGTATTATACACTCCCCTGATGACCTCATCCATTCCTGTGATTTGGACTGCAACCTATATACAGATAATCCCACACCATTAACTTCAGACCAGGGGTTCCCAAAGCTGACTGAACCTTACAATCACTTGGCAGGTGTTTTTTTTAAATTAAAAAATAAAAATGAATAAAGCCACATCCATGTCATATCTGTAACAATTTTTATTTAATCAATAGGAAGTTTAGCCTGGGTTTTCATAATTTTTAAATTTTAAATTTTAAAAATTCTCTTACATGAAATTCCTGTTGAGAACCACTTTTTGGCCTCTTATCTCCAACACATTTCAAGATCACTGACTACAAAAACTGCCCCCTTGATTTCCAATATGCATTGCAACTGTACAAACTAAACATGTTATTTTCCCTCAACTAGATTTATTTCCACTGTTAATCTGTTTTTTCCTAGTACACTACTGTCCAGCCAGATTCCTAAAACAGAAAGCTAGATTCACCAACAACCTAACAGTTGTTCATAGTTCTCTGCACCCACGATGGTCTATTTTTTTTTTATGATTTATTTATTTATTTGACAGACAGAGATCACAAGTAGGCAGAGAGGCAGGCAGAGAGAGAGGAGGAGCAGGCTCCCTGCTGAGCAGAGAGCCCTATGTGGGGCTCGATCCCAGGACCCTGGGATCATGACCTGAGCCGAAGGCAGAGGCTTTAACCCACTGAGCCACCCAGGCGCCCCCCACGATGGTCTTTTTTACTCCACTCGCTGCACTGCCCTTTTTCTTTGTACAAATAAACTTCTCTGTCCTTAAAATGGAACTATCACCTCTAAAGGGTCACGAAGGCTCTTTCACTACAACTCTTAAGGTGCTTTCAAGTTTTTATTCAACATTTTTATCTACAAATGATGTTCCTAAAAGTATAATTAAATATATCATGTGTTCCCCAAATGAGTTATAAAGCAAATTTTAGCACATTAAAAATCACTGACATTAATTTCAATTTATATTGACAATGAAATAAGTTAGCTTTATAAATTTAAATTTATAAAAAGACAAAGAAGATACTGTTTTTACATATTTTAGGTTATGTGAAAGGCAATTATGTATATTATTTCTGCTTCAGGTTAACAAAAAAAATGTTTTACTGCTCAAACTATTGAAACGCCATTGTTCTCAGTTGTGAGATCAGGAAAAAGTGGGGAAGAGATGCTATAGGGGCAAAAGAGCTGGGGAGTGATCCACTAGATTCTTTCTTCTGGCTTAATCCTCACCACGTCAAAAATGATTCAAGCCTATGGTGCATTTACCCAGCAATGGGTTTCTGAAGGAGAAGACAGCAGGACAGGGAGAGGAGAATGTGGCAGTCCCCCTTGATTCACACTGAAATGTTAGCCAATCATCCAATTTCCCCCCAAAATCCAACATAGAACAAGAACCTTTAGACTTACCTATTTTGTAAACCAACACTTCAAAACTGTAAATAATAGAGTAATTAAGAACATAGATTGATGTGAAGTAGAAAATCTTGGCATTACTCTTAATTAAAAAAAAAATACTGATTCATTTATATGAGGCACCTAAAGTAACCAAATTTATAGAGAAAGAAAACAGAATGGTTGCTGACAGGGACTGAGGGGAGGAAGTATGGGAAGTTATTACAATGGATGGAGAGTTTCAGTTTTGCAAGATGAAAATTTCTGCCTATCTGCTGCACAGCAATGTGAATATAGTTAGTACTACTAAACTGAACACTTACAAATGATTTAGATGGTAAATTTTGTGTTATGGGCCTTTTACTACAATAATCAAATAATCTTAAACAAAAAGACATTACATGGCACATGGACTTTTTCCTAAATATCCTAAACCATATTAATGGTTGAATAGCCTTTAGTGGTCAAAAATTTCTGAGATGATCTTAGTTGCTCTTTTACAAGTTTCATAAGAGTACATTTTTTTTTTCTTAAATCTGAGTCTCTGTCCCTCCTATAGACCTTCACACCATTTTCAGTGGCATGAAATAGTTCTTGTTGATCTCAGTAACCCCAACACTCAGCTCACTGCATGCCGCACAGTAGGCCCTTAAAGATGCCAAGACCCAATGAATGAGTGAATGAGTCTGATGCAAAACATCAGTCCATATTCCTCCGAAACTTTTACAAACATAGCCACGGATGCTTGTTCATTTCACACTTTTCATAGCTATTTCAGGCCATAGAAATTGATGTGGATGATCACTGTCCACAGACCTAGATGGGCCTCAAGAATGTTAGGTGATTGTGGATCTCCCTGCTTTGTCATGTCCACTTGGTTGTTTTTGATGAAAGCAACTGTTTCTCCAACCATACTGAACATAAGCTCCAGGCATCATTCCATGTGATTTTACATAGTCTACTGGCTAATCTACCCTTCATGTCAACCGTAAGAGGTAAGCATTCTTTTCCCAATGAGGGAATTAAGGAATCAAGAAAGGAGCTTGTCTGAGGTTACAGAACCATAAAGTGGATGCCCTTCAATTTTTTAGGTAAGCATACAGAAAGTATAAATCAATGTGATGAATTTTTCAAAATAAATTCAATGTACCTAGAACCAAATTTAAAAAATAAATAAATAAAAAAAATCTCACTCTCATCCTAGAAGTTTCCTTCAGACCCCTACACTATTACACTGACCCCTAAAGATAAAACCCTTCTCATTTCCATTATAACATATACTTATGCTTGTGGTTGAATTTTAAATAAACATCCTGGTACAGAGTGCAGTCTTGTTTCTGGTTCCATCCACTCAAGCAGGTTTGAGTTTCATCATGTTGTTGAATGTGTAGCAAGAGTCCCTTCACTTTTACTGCCTTATAGAATTCCATTCTATCGATAGACTGTAATTCATTCTATTGTTGAAGGATATCTGAACTCTCTCCATTTAGAGCTATCCCAAATAAGCCTGTCATGGTCATTTTGCACATTTCATGAAGTGCACATATTTATACATTTCTGCTGTATGAATACCTTGGAGTAAAAGTATTGTATTGTAGGAAATCTTGTATTTTGCTAACTTCTGGGGCTTTGGGACAAGTCTGTGCATATCTTTAGGTTTTACTATAGGCCTCAGGCATAACTAAATACTTCATCCATTTAATAATTTACAAATACATTTAACTATTCAGTGTGTGCACATACGTGTGTGTGTGTGTGTGTGTGTGTGTGTGTGTGTATGAGACAGAGGGAGAGAGAAGTGATACAGTTCATTATGTATGAAGCATATGAAAGTTCTGGGGTTAGAATAATAAAACCATCAAAGCTTGTTCCTTATCTTCATGAAGCTTCACGGTTCAATAGTTTGGTTCAACAAGAGGCAAAAAACAAGAACAGATTTAGCATTTCTAAGTTTTCTGTCATTTATAGTCAATCCTGCTAGCTTAAATGTACTGAAATGACCAAAAAAAAATTTTTTTTGATCATGTGACTTTCTTACTTTTATATAAGCTGAACTATTTATTCCACTTGTTTCCTGTTGTTAAACCCAAGAGAATCTTTATGTCTGAGGTGCTTCTTGGGTAAATTCCCTTAATACTGAGAACTTGGGTATTACAATGATTCAGAGTTTTCCATCATCTAAAAGACACAGTATAACATATGCAGTAGCAGGACCAGTAAATGGTGGGTCAAAGGAATTACAACTCCCTGATTTGGTCATGGCTCTGTCACAACCAGGATGTGTGACCTCTCCTTCCTACGGGAATTTTCTGGGCCTCTGTTCCATGTGTAAAAGAAGGAACACTAGAGCTGCTTCTATCTCATGCACTTCACATTTCAGTTTATAGCTTACAGTTCTTGGATTATTTGAATTATGGTGCAAAAATTCCACTCTTAGAGAAACTATTTACAATATCCTCAACTCACAGAGCTCTTTAACAGAAAATCTGATTGAGTTCATTTTAGAATGCACTGCATAATATTTTAGGAGTGAAATAAACTTTTAATACTTTCTCTTATCAGGTAAAAATCCTTATGTAGCTGTTAACTCATTTAATAGAGATTAGGAAGGTCTAGTGAACAATAAATACCCGGGTTTTCTTTCCTGTCATGTAATTATTTTATCATCTTTGAGAGTAAATGTCTCAACCAAGGCTGCACACATTATGTGGACAACAAAGAACCACCTAAAATTTGAATGTCAGTTACAGCACACACATAAAAATAGTATATCCGCTTCCGTATCTTCAGCTCTCTTAAAGATGATTTTTCCTACGTATTTTTTCTGGATGCCATCTTCATTCAATAAAAAAACACATTTCTGAAGCATTAGTGTGAGTTGCTCTTTATGCCAGTCAGTAATTCACATCATCTGCAAAAAACATGTTTGTATCCTTCGACACCCTTTAGAGATGAAAGGAAAGAATTTGTGTGCTAAAAGGGCTTCATGTGCCCAAATCATGCAAATTCACTCTGCCACTTCCTAAGATTTGCAGATGTGTAGATTGCTTCCGTTTTTTGTTTGTTTTGTTTTGTTTTTAAGAGTAGGTATACAACGGTATGAATCTCAAATCAGCTTTTGTCCCACCTCTCAGTTCTGAAATACCGTTCTTCAAATGATAACTGATTTATTACTGAGACATCGTGAAATTTTGAACAGAGTTTAATCTTCCATTTTAATCTTTTGCGAGCGACAGGGTAAAAATAAATTACAAATGCAAAAGATGTGTGTCGGTATGTCCGCACACATGTTTATATAACATACACATATATGACACAGCGACGGGCATCAGACCTCTTGGAGCAGTAGAGTGACTTGAAAGAAACCTTCAGATTTGGCAAAGAATAGGAAAGAGATTGTATTTCACAAGAGCTGAACAACATCAAAGGGTTTTACAAAGTATCTGGTCCATAGAAGACAATTACATGTTTTTTTATTATCACAAAATCCTGGGATGACTCCTTCTGGAAGCACATGGAATAAAGAGGGTTGGTTAGGCCGTTGTTTTGTTCTGTTTTGTTTTACTTATTTTTTATATAATATCATATAATGACTTCACCCATTTGAAGGGAAATCACCTTTCTAAGATACCAGAGAAGCATTTAATTCTATGGAAGAAGTGTTTTGGAAAATATCCACATCTTGGAAATAAACTGTCACTCTGTCTCCCAGTGGGTCTGTGGTGGCCCTTCAAATCACAGCCCCTCCCTTAACAAATATGAAATATGAAATGATAGAATGCTGTGGGGTTTAAAAGGGTTTAAAAGGCACTCCAGTGAAAAATAACGAGACCATCGTGCTTGAATAAAAGCAGGATCGACGGCACGCACACTGGTGAGAAATGCAACAGCTCATCATGAGGATGGATATGGACGGATTCTGACTGCCCAGGAGCTGCCCTGGCCCAAGCAAAAGATCCTAACTCCTCTGTATTTCTTTCCCCAAAAAAGAATTAAAATACAGTGGAATCCCCTGGACCCCTTTTCACGTTTTCTGAGTAGGTTCTTTCCTGCCTTCTCCTATGTGGATATTCACACTGTTCAGCAACTTTCTGGACCATGAATAAAATCCACAAAGCTGACCATAGCCGACAATGTGCTCTTTGTAACTGGAAACAAGTTTTGAGGGAATACATGGCAGGGAAGGCACACTGAGTGGCTCACAATGGATGACGGTCTTCTCTCTGGCCCAGAGTACACCTACTCTCCCGTTTTCTGCAGGAATCCCCAAGCACCCCTATAGCACCCCTTCCCTGGGGACTGGCGAGCAGAAGCCACAGCAAGGGCCAGAGCTGAAGATCATGTCCTTCCTCCAGCTGCCTTCTTTCTGGACTTCTGAGAAACAGTGTATTATGGCCTCAGGGGAGCTGACTCCCCAGAATGGGGCAGGCTGAAGAGAACGGTGGAGAGTGGAAGGGAAAGAGAGGGAGAGAAAGGGAAAGGTGAGTAAAAAGGCACCCTAGGGATTCTCCCTTCCCAGCAGTGGTTCTTGAGCAGCTCTCCTGTTCAATGGCATTTGAATTGGAATCACTTTGGTACGTCGTGGGGAATGCAATTCTCTATCCCTCCTTGAAAGTACATAAAAAGTATCAGTAATAAACTGAAAAACTTAAACCCATTTTTTCTTCATTTTTATTTTTACTGATACCTGTAATACCGTTCTACATTTAACTCTTGTTCATGAGATGGGCTCACTTAACCCTATGTCAAAAACTGTGAGTTTATCTTGAAAACACACCTTTTCTAATGGTGTCACCAGTGAGGATCTCCTCAGTTCATTGCTAAATATTCAATAATAAAATAGTCAATATTACTCCAGTGACAGACTCTTTCACTCTAAGAATATTATAAACAGAAGATATTGCAGGGAAAAAAATGGTAATTTGGAGTGTCTCTTCAAATTCAGCAGGAATTTGACAAACATTTCATACCACACTATTTTGGGGCTAAATATTGCTATTGAATATTTTTGGTCTTCTAAAGCTAAACCTTTCTTTGCCAAAAATGTCAACCACCTCATTTAAGCATCTTTTTAAAAACCCATCTTTCTTTCTAGCATGTCCTCAAAGACTTCTGGCCTAAAATAGAAATGTACAGAAATCTCTTCCAAGAATTCTTTCTCAGAAGCGCAAGTCTCACCTGCTGCTTCCCTTTTCACCCCAAGCTCTCTTAGTCTCTGTGGCTTTAATTTATTCTCTCTTTCAATTGTTCCTAGATGACTAAGGACCACCTGAGCACCAAGCCAAGGGCTTCCTCTAGGCGATCATTACATTTGGGTCTCTACGGCAGCTCCCATGGCAATGTTAAAAGTCAGTCTCCTACAAATCTCACCAACTTTGGCCCCCATGGATTGTAAATTTCCCAGTTTATCTTGTCTCACTCTTTATAACTTCTCTTGCAGACTTTACTAGTCTTTCTACCCCCAAATATGGAAGCCCCCACATTTTACTTTCTACATGCTAATTCACTCAGTGACTGTACTTATGACTTTACATTTATGTGTCTGGTATCCCTGCCCCATCTGTTTAACCATCCAGACAGAAATCCCCTTGGATAATAACTGATTGCCAACCCAAACCCAATGTGTTCCAATGTCAACTCATCATCTTTCTCCAAAAACTGGCTTCCCTTTAAAATTAACAATTTCCACCTATGGAATCATTGTTCTTTTAAGTTCATTTTGGAATTCTCATTCTTTATCCATCTTTCCCCTCAATAATCTTATCCCAACCTATTTATGTTTTTATTTTCTTCTTTAAAAAATGATCTGTGTTGGGGCACCTGGGTGGCTCAGATAGTTAGGTGTCCAAATCTTGATTTCACTTCAGACTGTGATCTCCAGATCCTAGGATAAAGCCCAGCATCACAGTCTACTTGAGACTCTCTCTCTCCCTCTGCCCCACCCCCCACTCATGCTCTCCTGTGCTTTTTCTCTCCGCCCCCCCAAAACAAAACCAAACAAAAAAAGATTTGTGATGAACCATTTCTATTTCTACAGCTATACCCTCATAAGTGATTACCATAGTTCTGTAATTCTGCATTTACATTATTACATGCTGCTCCTGCCAAAACCACTTTGCCTTCCAAAACCTACCAGTCTTCCCTCAGTAACCTGGCAGTGCCTCCTAGATCCTACTGCTTCAATTCTAAATCCTCCCTTGTGCGAATCAAGCATGCTCTCAGCTAAGGTTGTTCTGATTCTATGTGGTTAAAAATTGTCACACTGGAAATAAACACAGTAGAGTCTTTATTATATGTCTTTACACATGCTATTTTTTAGAAGCTTTTTTTTTGGTTGAGTGATAATTTCATATGCTTCTGTATAAAAAATGATTTATTACCATAAATCTAATTTCTGTTTTAACGACTCAATCCTTGTATCTCTTAGCAGTTTCACAGTTAGTTCCTGTGAAGAAGAAAACCAGCCTCTTCATCTCTGTTTATCATTTTTATTTCATTATCTTCATAACCCTTTCCCTAAACCAGAAACGAAACCTAGAGCATCTCCCATTATTTCTTCTGCTCAATCACTAAGCAAGAATGTAATTCAGGAGCCGCCAACATATTTTAATGCTTTCAACTTTTTTCTTTTACCACAGTCTGACGTGAATTTCACTCCATCTACCAATCAGTCCATCCTTCATCTTCCTGGTCTCATTCCCAGGGCCACTGATGCCAGCCCTTCATTTCCCCCACTTCTCCACATACCTTTCTCTGAAAGCTCAAGCTACCTGCTCAAGCAGTTCCCTTCTCTCCTGTCAGCCTCTTTTAACACATTGCCTCCTGAGCTGACTTTGTTCTGCTCTCATTACTTCAATCACCTGCATTACCGAACTCAAATCCAGATGGATTTACTTACAGGCTCTTACATTTTCATCTTGCTCACTCCTTTATTGGCTCCTTCCATACCTAAAACCCCTTGAATAAAGGTTCTCTTGTAATTAATTAGAAGTAAGTTAAAGTAAAGGAGGTTCATTGGTTTATTTCATCTAGTATACAATATCAGAGCCTATTATTCACTCAATAAATACCATACAATACTGGAAATAGCCTCAGGTTAATAGTATTTTAGAAGATTAGAGATAGATGTCCTCAAATAAGTATACCCTTATGTCAAAAAAGATAAGATATTCACATTTAAGGAACACTGCCCACAAGTTATTCCATTCAAAGGCAGATAAGCAAATATGTTTTGCAGAAGGGTTGCTCCTCCCCAGCTCCTGGGGCTCTCGCATCCCGATCCCTGTACCAAGGCCCCCAACCCAGCATGTTTCAGGCTGCATATCAGCTAATGAAACAGATTGTCCTAAGGCTCATGGCATTTCCTGTTGGCAGTCTAAACATTTTTGAAAACCAAATGCTCAGATGAGTGGGTTAAATACAGCCTCAGCGTGAGTGTGGCAACAGAGAAGACCCACTACAAAAACATCTAAATCTGTAAAAGAATGTGGTTTCTACTTGGAAAATCTGGCTTTCCATGAAACAACAACCAGTTTGTGTATTTCCATCACAATGTGACTTATCTGTGTTCCCCAAAAGCACACTGCATTTTTATACTGCGGAATTTAACTCTTTGTATTATAATGAGATTAGTATATATAGGCCTTCCTCTAATTTTTTTTTAAGATTGTATTTATTCATATTTGGAGAGAGAGAGAGATTCAGAGAGAGAGAGAGAGAGAGAGAGAGAGGAGAGGGGCAGTGGGGAGAGAGAGGGACAAGCAGACTCAGACCTGAGCATGGAGTCTGATGCTGGGCTCGATCTCAGGACCCAGAGATCATGACCTGAACTGAAATCAAGAGTCTGATGCTTAACTGACTGAGCCACCCAGGTGCCCATTCCCTAACAGTTTTTCTTTAATGTGGTACCTTGAGCTATTCACATAAATTTTTCCAAACATCTTAGGTATCCAATGCATGCTTTGTAAATGAAAGAGAAAGGTAAGTATTTGTAATTGACTTTTCTCTATGGAAACTTCTGAATTACTGTTCATTTTACCCCATTAAAAAATGATACCAGCTATGCAAGGATATCCTCTCCAAAGAACATTGACATAAGATTCGTTGACATGACTTTAGTCACTAGTCATTTTCAGATGCTATCCAAAAATATCTCCAGCCTGTATCTTTAATTTGAGCTTGAAATCATATATCTAACTGCCTAACCTAATCTCAGTTTGGACATCATTGCTATTGACAACTGGACACATTATGTTCTCCAATACCTCCTCCAATCTGTGCTATCTAAGTAGAGTGATTGGTACCTCTATCTAGGAAGTGACTCAAGTCACAAACCATATGTTTCCTTACTCCTCCTTCCTCCTGGTTCCCCAAGTTCACATAATCACTAAATTGTACCCTAAGGGCATATCCATTCATGTCTCTACTTTCTTACTGGCCCTATTCTAGACTAGGCCAAAAAAACTATTTCCCACTGCAGTACTTACTCTCCTATCTGTCTTCATTCTCATTTCCAACCATTCTCTGCACCACATTCTCTACACTTTCTAAAAATGATAACACAACTGTCATTATTCATCTTAGAAACATACATGTTCCTCCATGAACTAGCGCTTACCTCTCACACTGTATTTCTGACTATTGCCCAATAACTCTCCATACATAGATTTCTACTGCCATGTGAATCTCAGTATCTTTTAGTACCTCGAAAACAGCATGTTTTCCTTGACTTCTGGGCCTTCTCAAATTTTTTTTTTTTTTCTGATTAAAATCTTCTCCACTACTTCATCCTTCTTTCAAACTAATCAGTCTTCAGTTTTTGGCTGAGACATGACTTCCTACAGAAAGCTTTTCTTGATTCCTGAAGTCTAGGTTCAGTACCCTTACTATGAGTACTTTTTGACCTGGTACTTTCCTCATCAGAGTACTGATGCTTTAGTGGCTCTTTGTATGTCAAATTACTCAAAATCAGTGAACAGCAATTACAGTGTCATGGTTACATAAGTACTGCTCTTTAAAGAGCCAAGTGGGAAATAAATATGTATTTTCATTTTTATACAACCTTTTGGTTTTCTTGGAATTTCTAATTGCCTATCATTTTTTCCTTCCTTCTTTCCTTCTTCAATTTCTCTTTTTACATTATTGCCTTTTATCATATCAGCTATTTATGCAACATCGTTATGCAGTCAAGTATCTTACAATATTGTTCTTTGATATTTTTAGAGGCCTCACTCCTAAGGGCCTTTTAGTGTCTCCTTCAAACTACACTGATTCTTAAACTGCTATTACCATGGGATTTCCCTTATTCATTTTCCTAATTGGCTTCCACTTTTTTCTATATCCCATATCACACTATTTTCTTAGTTTGTGTCTCTGTTTTGCTATACCATTCTAAACTCATTATCTAAGAAAATTTTGGTAGAAAATAAATTTCCAAAATTTTCCTTATTATGAAGATATTATACTGGATTGATAATGTGACTGGAGGATGAAAATAAATTTTTCTCCAACATTTTGAACACATTCCTCTACTACCTTTGAGCTTCCAGTATTTCTGGTAAGAACTTTTAAAATTTTATATGGAAGTATTAGGTTTACAAAATAGTTTCAAAGATAGTACAAAGCATTCCTATATACTCTTTCCCCCAATTTTTCCTAATGTTTTCATCCTCATAACAGTATTGCACTTATTACAACTAAAAAATCAACATGGCGGGGGGGCACCTGGGTGGCTCAGTCAGTTAACTGTTCAACTCCTGATATCAGCTCAGGTCATGATCTCAGGATAATGAGATTGAGCCCCACTTCTGGCTCCATGCTGGGTATGGAAGCTGCTTAAGATTCTCTCTCTCCCTCTGCCCCTACTTTGCTGCTTGCTTGCTTTCTCTTTCTCTCTCTCTCTCTCTCTCAGCAAAAAAAAAAAAAAAAAGAGAGAGAGAGAGAGAGAGAAAGAAAGAAAGAAAAAAATCAACATTGGTACAAGGCTATTAATTATAATAAAGTATTCAGATTTAAGATTCAGTTCCACTAATGTACTTTTCTTTGTTCTGAGATCCCATTCAGGATACTGCATTGTATTTAGTCTTCATGTCTTCTTAGTCTTTCCCAACTGGAGATGGATACCCAGTCTTTCATTGTTTTTCAAAGCCTGGAATTTTTGAAGAGTACTGGTAAGGCATTTGTAAAAACATACTTCAATATTGCCTTGGTGGGCATTTTCTCATGATTAGAATTGGGTTATGGATTTGCTAGAAGAATGCTAGAGGTGAAGTGTCCCTCTCTTCTAGAAAAAATGTTGATGGAAGTCTAATTCTAACCTCTTGCAGACAACAAGATTTTCCTTTGTGGGTATTTTCTGTGATTTCAAGTGATGTTTCCATATAAGGATCTTTACATTCATTGTCCTTAGTAAATTATCTGTGATGTGATTGTATTTTTAAGCTTTGGAAAATTCTGTTATTTCTTCTCTGATTATTTCCTTCTTTATCTCTACCCTTCCTTAATCTTATGTATAGGAGCATTTATTGGTTGTATGCTTATACTGTGTCTTGAGTTGCTTCCTCTTTGAGTACATTCATCTTGAGGATTACTCATTAAAAGGAATTGTCTGTTACATATCTTTACACAAAAATTAAGAAGTGAAACAAACATATTTTTTTCTTTCTGATCTCCACACATTCAAAACTGAAATACAGGGAGGCATAATTTTGGCTTCCTTTTCTTTTCCTTTGTATAATTATATTTAAAAAATTCTTTGTCCTATTTTGGCCTCTGAATACTTGAAAGCAATGACTCATAATTTTCAGCATTCTTCATCTCCTTCTGTCCCACAGCTGACAGGGCGGGCATACTGTATGTATGCTTTGGCTTTCTCTCCACAATCTTAAAGGGATGGGAGCCAAGAGTGTGGTCTTTCTGACACCAGACACTGTAAGCAAAGTGTGGCTGTGTTTTCTCTGGCAAATGGGAAGATGGACTACAGTTGATATTGACAAGATGAGTTTCAGTTACCAGCTGCTCAGCTGGGTCATTTGGGTTCCCGTAAGGTTCCCCACCACCGGTATGAGGTAATGTTTCCTTTGTCATCAACAACACTTTTCACAACCAAGTTTTAGACCATTAGATAAAAGCTAATTTTATGATTTTCATTTCCTCATTAAAATAGGTCATATGCAGAAAATGCAAATTGGAGACTGTCTTCCAGATTTTCATGTTGTGGTTTACTCTGGCTTCCCTAGTCCATATTGAGTTACTTCAAAAAACATTTTTAGCTGAAATTCTAGAGTTCCTTTCAAAAATCAGTCCATCAAATACATACAACTTGCTAAGCAAATTAGGGATTTTTGGTCTAATATAAATCTTAGTTCTTGTAACTAGAGCCAACAACAGATTTTTTTTTTTCAGCTAATTCAAGAAAAATTGAGAGGCTGTTTACCCAGGTTATACAATGTACCTGGACCACCCTTTGTCCCTCAAACTGCCATCTAGCTTTAACTTTATTCATATTTGTACTTCTATAATAATGTGGGAAATGTATTAATTTTCCTCCTTCTGGAAGCACTGTTTAAAAAAAAATTAAAAAGTGAGAGAATTCAAACAAATGACTAAAATGATTATTCATGGATCATAGTAACTACCTATCAATATTAATGACTACAAATGAAGCTGTTTATTTTTATTTTGTGCAATAAGTCTGGATAAATATCTGGAAAGAAGACCATTTTATTAGTTAAAATGATACTCCACAAACTTTCAGAAACTACTCTTAATTTATAAATACTTGCTGTCAATATAGCACTTATTTCAAAGTGTAACTTATCCTGGGACATAAATATGCAAAAGCTATACCTGGATATGAAGAAGGAGGCACCTGAGTGTCTCAAGGAAGCCTTCCTCCTGTTTTGTACTCAGAAGCCAAGCAAGTTACTGGGTTATTTAATCTCAGACTTGTCCCTACTCCTTATGCTCTAGCTGACTGAGCTCAACATTTGCACTATCAGACTCTACTATCAGACTCTACTCACTGGATACCTAAGGTTCTAGGAAAGTTTAAATTCTTTTGAGACCAAAATAAATGTAAATACCTGACAAGATTTGTTTATTTGGTCTAAAGTAAATCTAGAATGTAAGTTCTTTAAAGTTTAGATGTTTTATTTGTTTAAGAAATGTGGGGGATTTCCATGTCCATGAATGTGCAGTGTTACATGGTAAGGAAAACATATGTTTTAAAGTAAGTTAGATTTGTAATTAGCCTTAGCTCTTTTATAGATATTTGAAAAACTATGGAAAAGTTGCATAATTTCAAATCTCTCTTCCCAAGTATAAATGGGACTATTTGTATGTATTCAAATGTTTGTTAAGGAGATTTATTAAGGATATGTAAAATTAAGTGTCTTGTGCTATCTGGTATTTAGAATTGTTCAATAATTATAGCTATTGTTTTTTAATCATAATATAATAAAAAAGAACATGCATCTCCATTCTTTTTTTTTTTTTAAGATTTTATTTATTTATTTGTCAGAGAGAGAGAGAGAGTGAGCGAGCACAGGCAGACAGAATGGCAGGCAGAGGCAGAGGGAGAAGCAGGCTCCCCACAGAACAAGGAGCCCGATGTGGGTCTCGATCCCAGGATGCTGGGATCATGACCTGAGCTGAAGGCAGCTGCTTAACCAACTGAGCCACCCAGGCGTCCCTGCATCTCATTCTTGATAAAATAAATAATATAAAAAACACATATATTTCTCCCAGAATATTAATAAACACTAAGATTAGAATTGAAATAAAATTGCCTAATAAAGAAATATGAGCATGAAATGAAATAATTTTAAATAATCACACTTTGAAAGGGCAGGCTTCTGAGAAGCTACAGCAGAATTCTTATGCCTCATAAATAATATATACTCTGTAGGCATTAGAGTTCTCAGTCCTTCTTGTCTCCCTTTGTCTGTGACGATATACTAGGTAAACACTACCATTTCCCCTTCACGTCTTCCTCACTTCCCTTCATTCTAACAACGACCTGTAACTACAAGAAAAATTACTGTCAGGTAAAAGCCTTTTTAATAGATGCTGCAATGAAAATTATAATTACTTTAAAGCAGTAAAATTGTAATCCTAACAAGTAATACTCAGAAATGTTCTTCCTAAACATTCCTTTAACTTCTCAGTGATTGATCTGAAAATTTCCCCTTTTAAATAAAGAACTGACATATAAAATATATCCACTCTCCCACTACAGATAAGAGCCACTTTAATCCCATATTTTATTATTATAAGGATAGATAAATGGAAAGATAAATGATGTCAAGCACTCCAATGATCAGACCTATAAAGGGCTAGATATGGGAAGTCATAATTTTCCATACCACTCCAACATGTAGCCTATTAACACTCCACAGAATAAAATGGAAAGACACAACTCTCAGAATTAAGGTTAAAATTTTCTTTTTTATTTGAGTGAACACATAGCTATGTCCTCACAGCTGGCTCTCACTACACACTGCTGATCCTGGATTTGTCTATGTGACATTTAATATTCAGCTCCTGGAGGGCCGGGAAAGGTACATTGCTAAATTGTGTGAAGCTAACTCTTCCATAAAAATAAGAGTTAACATTTTATTTTAAAATTATGTGTGTGCCAGCTGTGCTAATTGCTGTACATAGATCATTTAATTCAATCCATTCAACACCTTCATGTTTTATATATTTTTAACCCCTTACTCTACATATGGAATCCAAAGTTTAAAAAAGGTTAGGTTATTTGCACAGCCATGTGCATTCGTAACAGCATTCACAACAGCTAAAAGGTGGAAGCCACGTGTCCATCCACCGATGACAGATGAACGGATAAGCAAAATGTGGTATGTGGTATGTGCATACAAGGGAATATTATTCAGCCTTAAAAAGTAATAAGAATAATCTCTTCCAGTCCCGCCCATGTTGCTACAAAAGTTGGGTATTCATCCTTTCTGATAGAGGCATAATACTCCATTGTATATATGGATCACATCTTCCTTATCCATTCGTCTGTTGAAGGGCATCTTGACTCTTTCCACAGTTTGGAGTGAAATAAGTCAAGCAGAGAGAGTCAATTATCATATGGTTTCACTTATTTGTGGAGCATAACACATAGCATGGAGGACAAGGGGAGATGGAGAGGAGAAGGGAGTTGAGGGAAATTGGAAGGGGAGGTGAACCATGAGAGACTATGGACTCTGAAAAACAATCTGAGGGTTTTGAAGGGGCGGGGGGTGGGAGGTTGGGGGAACCAGGTGGTGGGTATTAGAGAGGGCAGGGATTGCATGGAGCACTGGGTGTGGTGCAAAAACAATGAATACTGTTACACTGAAAAGAAATAAAAAATTTTAAAAAAATTATCTATATAAAAAAAGAAGAACAAGAATAGTGAGAACAAGTTAAAAATAAAAGTTGTATCTATGAAAAAAAAAGTAATAAGAAAGTTCTGATACATACGACAGGGTGGATGAACTCTGACGACACTCTGCTAAGTGAGATTAGATAAATACTGTATGATTCTGGTGAGGTGAGGTGCTTAGAGTCATCAAACTCATAAAGACAGAATAGAATGGTGGTTTCCAGGGGCCAGGGTAGGGGGATCATGGACCTGTTGTTTAAAATGGACACTACATGGGGCACCTGGGTGGCTCAGTGGGTTAAAGCCTCTGCCTTCAGCTCAGGTCATGATCTCAGGGTCCTGAGATTGAGCCCCACATCGGGCTCTCTGCTCAGCAGGGAACCCTTCCTCTCTCTCTGCCTGCCTTTCTGCCTACTTGTGATCTCTCTCTGTCAAATAAATAAATAAAATCTTAAAAAAATAAAATAAAATAAAAGGGACACCACAGTTTCATTTTTATAAAATGAATGGTTCTGGAGATGAATGGAGGTGGTGGTTGTACCACAGTACATGTGTACTGAATCTCACTGAACTATGCACTTAAAAATGGCTGATACAATATCTTTCATATTATGTGCATGTTATCAAAATTTTCAAAATTGGGGGGAAAAGGCTAAACAACCTAAGCATACACAATCAGCACTCTAAAAGTCATACCCACCTCAACATCGTGGCTTTATCCTGTCTTTCTGAAGATAATGCATTGCTCTGGGCTTAAGAGGGTGTTCTCCAAGCATCTGCAAGTAAATCTTTTCCCTTGGAGTCTTTGAAAGAAACTTGGGTCTCTGGTAAGCCAGAAAAATTTCTGAAAATACTTTGAATATTGCCTTTTTATATTGTGGTGCCTACTTGAACTGCATACCAAAGGTGCCTGTTTATCAGTGAGTTTTTACTACAAACTATGATCCAGAAGATTATATTGAATTGTTTAGGTTTTTAAAACTCTGCTTTATCCTTGATTATCCAAAACACTATTTTACCTCCATCCAATGAATACTACTGGTTGCCTACTGTGTACCAGGCACAGATGTCAATATAAGGTATAGGTAATGCTTATGGTCTAATGAGAGACTATAGACCGTGAAAAAAAGGAACCCCAAAGGACACTCAGCTCACCCTGGAGGGAAAGGGGAAGTGCTCCATGTCTTGGAGGATGAGTTAGGGTGAGCCAGAAGGACAAGGAAGTTGAAAACAAGCCTAGAGTGAGGCATAGACGTGAGCAAAGGCATGGGCTGGTCTGGTACATTTCTGGAAGTATCAGGGATGCAGTATGATGGCAGGGAAGGCTACCAGGAGGGTATAGTATACCATACGATGGGTATGGTATAGAAGGTAGGCAGGTAAAGATCGGAGGAGCTATGCTAAGAGGTTAGGCTTTGTAATGGACAGAGACCAGATACATTTAAATGAGAAAGTGCCATGATAACGTTAAAGTCCAGGACATACCGCCCTGGCCAACGTGCGCATGAATCCGACCACAGCTCTCCTTCGCTTTATCCCTTAGTACACTTTGGCTGTGTGTCTGGCCAAAGAGAGGCTTTTAAAACTAAAGACCGGTGAAATGATTTCAACACAGGGAAATTCAACTTAAAAGAAATGAGGGAATGAGCCAGTGGGAGGGGGGAATGCAGCCTGGACGTCTTGTGTTCACCTCAGAAGGGATGAGGAAGAGGGAGGTGGTGCTCAGATGGCTCTTCAATTAGGCCGTCTCCCCTGTGATCAACTGGACCACCCACCAGCCGTCACAGTGCCCACCCACATCACTGAACAATGCCAGGAAGATTCCTTCAGCATATGCAGTGTTTAAGCCTCACTAACATTTTTAAAGCACCGAACCTTTCTGAAAAGCGTTCTCAAAAAAATTAGCTGAAACTCAATCTCTCCGTTACCTCCCGTGGCATACGTGTGTCTATAATCTAGAAGGTGCATCGAGGGGGGGGTGCAAGAGGAATTACGGTGCTCACAAGCTGCACCACCTTGATAAAAGCCTCTGCTATCCTCAGCCCTTCGTTTGTCTTCTCCTGTATTTTACTCCTTTGAATATGCAGGCCTGTTCTCTCCATCATCCACATTTGTGTCTTGTGGTCTCCTCTGACCGGGCATATTCCAGAGTATTTTGGCATTTTTCACCGAATGCCTGGATCAGTGCTCTGCACACAGGAGCAGGTTTATGAATATTTACTAGTAAAACGTAGAGCCTTATCCCTAGTTCAAATGCCTGAGCCAAACTCCCACAGTAATGTGAATTTCTCCCTGTAATTTCCAGTTTATAGCCAGAAACTGCTGAATGGACCTCATCACGGTTTGGGGGCAGCAAGGTGGGAGGAGGGAGTGCACTGATCACAGAAGGGAGGTGTGAGGCCAGGAGAAAACCTCCATGTGGGGAACTTATTATGTAATGTCTGCATTTGTTTTTTGTTGTTGTTAGGGTTTGTTTTCCTTGTTTTTTAAAGAGCAGGTGGCTATCTCCTCACATGTAACTAACTTCCAAATCTCCATTTTTTGGGTGCATACTCTAAAGCTGGTAATTTATTTATTGTCATTCATTCCGTCTTTATCAACAAAAATTACAGTGAAAACAAAGGAAAATCAATGATATTTAAAGGTCAGTATGGAATTCAGACCTAAAAGGTTTTTCTTTTTTCCTCTTCTTCACATCTATTTATCCAGTTTTATTATTGTCACCTTTTGCATAAGGACACTCTTCAATCAGCTCTCAAAGTTCTCCAATTTGTGGGGCTTTCTGGCACTCATATTTCCCCCAAACATAATCCTCTCCACCTATACACACATACACACACACACACACACACACACACACACACACTTCTGTCTTTAAAGTCCCATGATATTTTATTTATCCTTCTCATATGACTCATCACTCTCTCATCTATTAATGATGTGCTATGATTATTGAGTATGTGCTCTGTATCAACTTTTGCATCATGTACTTTACAAAACATCATTCAACTTAATTATTTGAAATAATTCAGTTAATTGTCCTTATCTTGTGGCCCTTTTTCTGTATGAGGGCATGAAGACAGAATTTATATCTGATTTTTCTTTTCCAAACATGGTAATGTCTTCATAATGCTTCCTTTCTGAAGCCAAACACATAATTAAATATTTGATGTGTGCCTAAATGAATAAATGAGTAAGTCTTTAAAAGAGCGTTTGTTTTTTTATTCTTAAACCAAATATTCTACTGGTAAACCTTAAGTTGTGATTATGCAGAAAGATACAAGTTCTTTATTAGATACATAAATTGGCAACTATTTTCCCCAGCCTGTGGCTTTTCTTTCATTCAGTATCTTTTGAAGATAAGTTTTAATTTTGATGAATTCCAATTTACTTTTCTGGATCATGCTTTTGGTATAGTAAGGCATTTGGACTTAACTAATTATCAAAATCGCAAAGCACTCTTAGAAGTTTCATGGTCTTTAGTTTTACATATGTTAATTTGTACATATAAGTTAATTGAGTTAATATTTTATATCTAGCAAAGGATGGATCAGAAGTCATTTTTTTAGATGTGGATATCCAATTATTTTAACATCATTTCCTTAAGACTGTCCTTTCTATGCTTAACTGTCTGTGAAACATTGTTAAAAAAAAAATCAGGTGTCCATATGTGTATGGGTCTATTTCTGGAACATCTGTTCAAGTCCCTTGGACTATTTGTCTGTTTTACCCCAATACATCACCATCATCATTACTGTAGTTCTAGAGGGAATCTTAGAATCACATACTGTTAGGTTTCCAACTTGGTTCTTCTTTATCCAAATTATTTTGACTATTTTAGATCCTTTGCATTTCCATATTTTATTTTATTTTTTTTAAAGATTTTATTTATTTATTTGACAGAGAGAGATCACAAGCAGGCAGAGAGGCAGGCAGAGAGAGAGGAGGAAGC